>NW_024427107.1:32801616-32891807 GCF_017311325.1 Ursus maritimus | reverse complement strand
GAGAGTGGAAGGCTGCCATTTTCATTCTCATCCTCTAAAGCGTAACAGAAAGACTTTAAAGAACAAAAGCCTCATAGAGCCCAGAGCCACTTACAGAGCCTGGCAAGGGCAGTGCAAGGACAGTGCAATTCCACCCGGGACAGAGACACCTGAGAATCAATGCAACAGGCCCCTCCCCCAGAAGATTAGCAAGAATCCAGCCAAGACCTAAGTTTACCAATCAATGAGAACAGCAAAACTCCAACACTAGGGGAATATAGCACAAAGAATTCATGGCTTTTCCCCCCATGATTTTTTAGTCTTTCAATTTTAAATTTTTTTCTCTTTCCTTTTTTAACCAATTTATTTTATCAACTCTTCTTTTAATCTTTTTTTAATTTTCATTTTTACACTTACATTCTATCTTTTTATTGTATTCAATTTTATTTTTGTATATATAAGTTTTCCTTTCTTTATGATTCTGGGATACAGTTTCTTCTAACAAGCAGACCAAAATATACTCAAGATATAGTATTTTGCTCTGTTCTGTTCACCTGTCTGATCATATTCTCTCTCTCTTTTTCTTCTTTTTTTTTTTGTTGAAGTCTTTTTAAATTTTCATCTTTTTTTTTTTTTTTAAAGATTTTATTTATTTGACAGAGAGACAGCCAGCGAGAGGGAATACAGGCAGGGGGAGTGGGAAAGGAAGAAGCAGGCTCCCAGCAGAAGAGCCTGACGTGGGGCTCCATCCCAGGACTCTGGGATCACGCCCTGAGCTGAAGGCAGATGCTTAACGACTGAACCACCCAGGCGCCCCTAAATTTTCATCTTTACAGTTACATCCTGTCTTTTCATTGTATTTAACTTTATTTGTGTGTATATATATACACACACACACACACAGTTTTTCTTTCCTTCCAATTTTGGGATGTAGTTTCTTCAAACAAACAGACCAAAATAGACTCAGGATATAGTATATTGCTCTGTTCTGTTCACCTGTCTGATTATATTCCCTTTTTTTGTTTTGCTTTGTTTTTTCAATTTTTTGTTTGTTTCAGGTCTCTTCTGATTTGTTTAGTGTATATTTCTCTGGGGTCGTTATTGCCATTTTAGTATTTTATTCTCTTGTTCACCTGTTCTTCTCTGGACAGAATGACAAGACAGAAAAACTCACCTCAGGGGCGCCTGGGTGGCACAGCGGTTAAGCGTCTGCCTTCGGCTCAGGGCGTGATCCCAGCGTTATGGGATCGAGCCCCACATCAGGCTCCTCTGTTGGGAGCCTGCTTCTTCCTCTCCCACTCCCCCTGCTTGTGTTTCCTCTCTCTCTGGCTGTCTCTATCTCTGTCAAATAAATAAATAAAATCTTTAAAAAAAGAAAAAAGAAAAAAAAGAAAAATTCACCTCAAAAAAGAGAACAAGGGACAGTACTGACTGCCAGGGCCATACCTAATCAGTATGAATATAAGTAAGATGTCAGAACAAGAGTTCAGAATAATGATTATAAAGATACTAGCTGGACTTGAAAAAAAATATTAAAGGGGATCCTTTAAGTGAAGAGGGAGCCCAAAAGTAACACAGACCAGAAAGAAGCAGAGACAATATACAGAAACAGTGACTTTACAGGCAATACAATGGCACTAAATTCATATCTTTCAATAGTTACTCTGAATATAAATGAGTTAAATGCCCCAATCAAAAGACACAAGGTATCAGATTGGATATATATAAAAAAAAAAGACCCATCAATGTGCTGTCTGCAAACGACTCATTTTAGACCCAAAGACACCTCCAGATTTCAAAGGAGGGTGTGGAAAACCATGTATCATGCTAATGGACATCAAAAGAAAACTGGGGTAGCAATTCTTATGTCAGACAAGTTAGATTTTTTTTTTTAAAGATTTTATTTATTTATTCGACAGAGACAGCCAGCGAGAGAGGGAACACAAGCAGGGGGAGTGGGAGAGGAAGAAGCAGGCTTCCAGCGGAGGACCCGATGTGGGGCTCGATCCCATAACACCGGAATCACGCCCTGAGCCGAAGGCAGACGCCCAACGACTGCGCTACCCAGGCACCCCCAGACAAGTTAGATTTTAAGCCAAAGATGGTAATAAGAGATGAGGAGGGACACTATATCATAATTAAAGGGTCTATCCTACAAGATCTAACAATTGTAAACATTTATGCCTCTAACACACGAGCAGCCCATTATATAAACCAATTAATAACAACATTAAGGAAACATACCGATAATCATGCAATAATGGTAGGGGATTTTAACACCCCATTCACTGCAACGGACAGATCATCGAAGCAGAGGATCAACAAGGAAACAAGGGCTTTGAATGACACACTGGACAAGATGGACTGCACAGGTATATTCAGAGCATTCCATCCTAAAGCAACAGAAGACCCATTCTTCTCAAGTGCACATGAAACATTCTCCAGAATGGATCACATACTGGGTCACAAATCAGTCTCAACTGGTACCAAAAGATTGGAATCATTCCCTGCATATTTTCAGACCCAGCAATTGCACTACTAGTTTCAGAAACTTGAACTCAATCACAAGAGGAAATTTGGAAAGAACTCAAATACGTGGAGGCTAAAGAGCATCATACTAAAAAATGAATGGGTCAACCAGGAAATTAAAGAATATTTTTAAAAATTCATGGAAATAAATGAAAATGAAAACACAACTGTTCAAAATCTTTGGGATGCAGCAAAGGTGGTCCTAAGAGAGAAGTATATACCAATACAAGCCTTTTTCAAGAAACAAGAAAGGTCTCAAATATACAACATAATCTTACACCTAAAGGAGCTGGAGAAAGAATAGCAAAGCCTAAACCCAGCATGAGAAGAGAATTAATAAAGATAAAGGAACCAAATAAATAAAATCATAAATGAAAGAGGAGAGATCACAAAAATGCCAAAGAAATACAAACGATTATAAGAGTATACTATAAGCAACCATATGCCAACAAATTAGGCAATCTGGAAGAAATGGATGCATTTCTAGAGACATAAACTACCAAAACTGAAACAGGAAGAAATAGAAAACATGAACAGACCCATAACCAGCAAAGAAATTGAAGCAGTAATCAAAAATCACCCTACGAGGGGCGCCTGGGTGGCACAGCGGTTAAGCGGCTGCCTTCAGCTCAGGACGTGATCCCAGCATTGTGGGATCGAGCCCCACATCAGGCTCCTCTGCTATGAGCCTGCTTCTTCCTCTCCCACTCCCCCTGCTTGTGTTCCCTCTCTCGCTGGCTGTCTCTATCTCTGTCGAATAAATAAATAAAATCTTAAAAAAAAAAAAATCACCCTACGAACAAGAGTCCAGGGCTGGGGCAAATAATCCTAAAATTTGTATAGAACGAGAAAAGACCCCAAATAGCCAAAAGAATGTTGAAAAAGAAAACCAAAGCTGGTGGCATCACAATTCAGGACTCAAGCTCTATTACAAATCATCCGGACAGTATGGTACTGGCACAAAAACAGGTACATAGATCAATGGGACAGAATACAGAACTGAGAAATGGATCCCCAACTCTATGGTTAAGTAATCTTTGACAAAGCAGGAAAGAATATCCAATGGAAAAAGATAGTCTCTTCAACAAACGATGTTGAGAGAATTGGACAGCCACATGCAGAAGAATTGAACTGGACCATTTCCTTACACCATACAGAAAAAAGACTTAAAATGGATGAAAGACCTAAATGTCAGACAGAAAC
This sequence comes from Ursus maritimus, assembly GCF_017311325.1. Lineage (NCBI taxonomy): Eukaryota > Metazoa > Chordata > Mammalia > Carnivora > Ursidae > Ursus > Ursus maritimus. The sequence goes on along the minus strand of NW_024427107.1, from coordinate 32,888,096 downwards.
CCATCAAAATCCTAGGGGAGGACAAAGGCAGAAACCTCTGTGACCTCAGCTGCAGAAACTTCTTGCTAGACACATCTCCAAAGGCAAGCAAAATAAAGGCAAAAATGAACTATTGGGATTTCATCAAGATAAGAAGCTTTCGCACAGCAAAGCAAACAGTTGACAAAACCAAAAGACAACTGACAGAATGGGAGAAGATATCTGCAAATGACATATCAGATAAGGGGCTAGTATCCAAAATCTATAAAGAACATATCGAACTCAACATCCAAAGAACAAATAATCCAATCAAGAAATGGGCAGATACGAACAGATATTTCTCCAAAGAAGGCGTACGAATGGCCAACAGATATATGCAAAAATGCTCAACATCCCCTGGGATCAGGGAAATACAAATCAAAACCACAATGAGATAATACTTCACACTGGTCAGAAGGGCTAAAATGAACGGCTCAGGAAACGACAGATGTTGATGAGGATGCGGAGAAAGGGGAACCCTCTCACAACTGTTGGCGGGAATGCAAGCTGGTGCAGCCACCCTGGAAAGCAGAATGGAGGCTCCTCAAAAAGTTGAAAATAGAGCTACACTATGACCCAGCAATTGCACTACTAGGTATTTACCCCAAAGATACAAATGTAGTGATCTGAGTGGTACCTGAACCCCAATGTTTATAGCAGCAATGTCCACAATAGCTAAACTGTGGAAAGAGCCCAGATGTCCATCAACAGATGAATGGGTAAAGAAGATGTGATATGTATATACAATGGAATACTCCGCAGCCACCCGAAAAATGATATCTTGCCATTTGCAATGACCTGGATGCAACTAGAGGGTATTATGCTAAGTGAAATAAGTCAATCAGAGAAAGACAATTATCATATGATCTCACTCACATGTGGAATTTAAGAAACAAAACAGGATCACAGGGGAAGAGAGTTAAAAATAAAACATGATGAAATCAGAGAGGGAGACAAATCATAAGAGACTCTTAATCATAGGGAACAAACTGAGGATTGCTGGAGGGATGGTGGGTGAGGGGATGGGGTAACTGGGTGATGGATTAAGGAGGGCATGTGATATAATGAGCACTGGGTATTAAATGCAACTAATGAATCGCTGACCTCTACCTCTGAAACTAATAATACATTATATGTTAATTAATCAAATTTAAATTTAAAAAATTAAAATTAAAAAAAAGAAGCAGGGGTTAGGCGTATTGGGCATCCAATAGATACTTATTGGACTTATGCAAATACATACATTGTTATGAAAAACAAGAATTTTAATAGAATTCTGGAGGGATCAGGTGGGGACAAAAAGATAAATGTTTTAAACTTTGTTATAAAGAAACACTTCAACCAGAGTGATCTAGGTTATAGATAGCTTAATGGGAAAAGAAATACGGATCTTCTCAGTCTGGAAAAGAAAACATTAAGGCAATTATTTTTTCATTAGTATTTTAGAAATTTTGAGTTATGTGTTCATAACAAAGTGTTATGATCTTAAATTTAATAAAATCTGTGTTTTAGCATATGCAGAGATTTTGATTCATTAAGTGTTATATATTCTTTTAGTATAAATAATGTATTTGTTCATATAATCTAATGCTTAAAGGAATGCTTGACGGCATCCTAATTAGGATCTAGCATCTTCAGAGGTGGCTACTCAGCATATTTGCAACTGAATCAACACTGAAAGGCTTGTTATTTACTATTAAATAATTTTGTACCCATGAAATTAGTGGTACCAGATTTCTAATTGACCAGGGAAATTTTGCTAGACCTATAGCTCTTGCATAAACAAGATACATGAGTGGACAAGTCTCGTACTTGAATACCACTGATGTACTTTGTAAGTCAAGGCCCCACTCGGCCCCAGTGGACCCAACTGCCTGACCCAACAACAAAGTACACCAGCCCCGATGTCACTGAAGCCTGTATAGAGTGAGTCCTTTATACAAGGTGCTGGTGGGTGAGCCTCACTTGTAGTTGGGCCTTCCTGAAACTACAGACAAGTCAGATGACTATTTTGTGCCTGTTTGCTAATCTTAAATGTACAGTTGGGGAGATTGGTCAGAGACTTGCTCTCGTTGAGACATATCTTTTGGTAATTAGATTGCAGAGTTAGATTCACATAGCCCCCAGGTACATCTAAAAAGCCTGTCAATACTGGGGCACCTCTCGGTAGATGAGGGCTCTGACTCTTGATTTCAGCTCAGATCATGATCTCAGGGTCATGAGATCCAGCCCCTTGAGGAGCTCCACACTCAACAGGTTGTCTACTTGAGATTCTCTCTCTCCCCCTACCCCTCCCTCCCACATTCACTCTCTCTCCCTCTCTCTCACACAAATATATAAATTTTGAAAACAAAACAAAAAAACTGACCAATACTTCCCAAGAGAGCTTGATAATTGTTAACAACCAAATCAGCTTAGGTCATCTCACAAAAGTAAGGGATTGGTTGAGATAGAAGCACATGTGCATTTAATTTAATTCACACACATGAATTTGAGGCAGGTGACCTACAGACTTTACATTAAGAAACACTATTTAAAAAGGATATATTCAACTGCAAATGTATTTTTAAAATCTAGTCTTTGATAAAAGAGCTTAAGAGCTAACAAAATTGTTAAGGGCGTTGGCAGAAACTTTTTTCAAATCTTAAGGTAAATTTCAGGTAGATGGGCCCAAAAAAGGTTGCATGAAAGATATTTTGACAAGGTGACTGATATGACTGACCTTGACCTCCCTTAATATTTACCTTTGAGAACTTACCTTCTTTCATATTTATCTGTAGGATTTAGTTTAATCTGTGGCAAGCAGATTTCTGTTACGCAATTGTTTGAATTTCAGGCCACACACAATCACTTGAACTATTTTATTTTACTTAATCATGTACTGACCTGAAAGTTAAAATCAAACTTTTTTTAAATTTTTTAATTATTTATTTGTCAGAGAGAGAAAGAGAACACACAAGCGGTTGGGGAGGGGGCTGCGACAGGCAGAGGGAGAAGCAGGCTCCCTGCTGAGCGAGGAGCCTGATGCAGGACTCAATCCCAGAACTCCAGAACCATGACCTGAGCCAAAGGCAGACGCTTAGCAGACTGAGCCACCCAGGTGTCCCTAAAATCAAACTTTTTTTTTTTTTTTGAGGCTGAAGTTCATCATTTATATTTGTATGGTATTTTATGGTTTACAAAGCATTATTCATGTTATTTTATTTTTAGGTGAAAAATATTGCTTAAAATGTCATCTGTTATAGAAGGGCTCAATTCCCCCAAACAGTGACAAGAGATAAGATACAAATAGTATTTTGTCAGTTACAAAATTAAGGTACAATTAACCTGCTCAGGTTACCCACTCATCCAGTAAAAGAGCTTCTTAGCCATTAGCTTAAAAGTGCACAAGCCTATGTTCTTAGTATATATAGTATATCTTTCCAACCTGTAATTTCGATAAGCATGACAGTCAACTAGATGTATTTAAAATTCAGGGTTTTTAAAAACATGAAATTGTAAGAAACTGTAAATACTGTGTGCTGTGAATTAACATGGTTACTTATGTAGAGTTGACTTAGTTAATAAAAAATATTCATTAGTGCATTAAAAAATTGCATTCAAAAATATGTTTCAAGACAGGAAATAAAAGGTTGAAAGTTTTTTCTTTAATTACAGTCATAAAAGCCAAAAGAGTACGGATCTTTGAAATTTTTACATCGAAAGTTCAAACCACATCTGAAGAGTGAAGTTTTGACACTTAAAAAGACCAACGTTCTCACTCTCCCGGTAATGACTGACAGACACAGACCAGTCACTTAATTCCTCCCATTAACAAAACCGAGAGCGGAAAGGCCCCTTTTCCTTAGTTCCAAATATGAACATGAGTTGGGTGGCACACACCCATGAGTTCAGATCAGTTCATTTGGGAAGGCACAGTCCCTGCTAAGCATTCTGCCCTTCTAAGTCTTCATAAAAATACAATAATTGAGGTTAAAATGATCATTTAATCATTCTCTCTTCACTTCAGTGAAATATTATTGAGCACCACTATTTTCCAGACATGTTGTAAGTGAACTCAGGGGGTTTTAAAAAATAAAATGGACCTATCCCTATGGAGGTGTCATTATAGAGATGGTTATAGACATTAAGGACATAAATAAATTAATTTCAGAATGCCAACAATGTCAGGCTGCAACAAATATGCTTTGAAAGAAATAAGACAGAATGATACAACAGAGTGACTGGGAAGAGGGGAGATATGTTGGATTTGAAGGTCAGGAAAAATAGTCTCTGAGGAGGTGATCTCGTGTAAAAGTCTAGATACAGAGCCATCTAGACAGAGGGGACAACAGATGCAAAGGGCAAACAGCTTAATATGGATGAAAATAAAGATACAAAGAATAAAGTTGGTGAGACATTTCGTTACAAGAGGAGAGAAAGACCAATTTAGGGAAAATGATAGCTGTAAGATCCAGATAAACCACTTAAATTAATTAATCAGAATTTCCAGTTGTCTTACTACAGAAACGTCTGAACGAGTATCACCATCTTCCATGACCCTCTTCTCCACCAGATAGAAGGTTTATCTTGCCACCCTGAACAGTACCCCTTCTGGAGGGGCAGGGAAGTTAGAGAGCAATGTGAGAGTCATGCCAAATTTGAGGGGCACTTGGGTGGTTCAGTTGGCTAAGCGTCTGCCTTTGGCTCAAGTCATGATTCCACGGCCCTGGTATCAAGGTCCCTAGTCAGCAGGGAGTCTGCTTCTCTCTTTCCCTCTGCCCCCCCCCAACCATGTTCTCACTCTCTCTCAAATAAAAAATAAATAAATAAAATCTTTAAAATAAAAAATAAAAATGACATTAATTTTCCTTATTTGGGGGAAAATACGGATCCCAGGGAAGCCACTTGTCTTTGTGTAACTCTAAGCTTTAGAGAACAGCTATTTCCTTTTGGAACTTCTTTTCAGTGGCATTTAGCAGATCTCTACCATAACGAGGCACAGTCCTCTTTCCCACGTTTACATCCTTCTACACCAGAGAATTCTTTTTAATCACAAACTTGAGTTTGAGACTCCCTGTAATTTCTTCATCTACATAAGAGTTCATGTTTTTAACTTTAAAATGTTAAAGGAGCAATCAGAAGAAAATGTTCATTTAGGAAACTAGAAGGGAAAAGTCCAAATAAGAAATGCTCAGACTTTTAAATATAATGTAAAATCAGCTAATTATGGTTTCTAGATTTTGTAAAACACTGAGGAAATGCTGCTTTTTTGAAAAACATTTCAGGGCACTGAAAAATCTTCAGCAAAGTTAATTGATGTTACTCAATAAATAAATGTAATAAATACTAGCTGACTTTAAAGCAAATGTTTGATAGACAGCCTGTTAAAGGCATGATGGTACAGAGAAGAGGCAGCACACATGGGCTTTCCAGGTAAGCAGAAAGATTAAAATCCTGGCTCTTCTCCTTGTGTTTTGTGACCTTCAGTTATTCCTCCTCAAGGGCGAAGTGAGGGGCGTCTGGGTGGCTCAATGGGTTAAGCATCTGCCTTCAGCTCAGGTCATGATCTCAGGGTCCTGGGATCGAGTCCCTCATGGGACTGAGTCCTGTGTAGGGCCCCCTGCTAAGTGGGAAGTCTGCTTGTTCCTCTCCCCCTGCCCCTTCCCCCACTCATGCTCTCTTTCTCTCTCATAAATAAATAAAATCTTTAAAAAAAAAAAAAAAAGGAGTGAGGTGAGACTAACTTAACCCCTGGGTCTACTGTGAAGACTGAAGGAGGTCATTATTTTAAAGACTTGGCAGACGAAAATTGCTCTATAACCAAAGTCTTTTCTAGCCAGCCTACCACCCCCTAGCATGAATGCACAGGGAAACACTTCTTCCAGTAATAGTCAATCTACCAATACTCTTGATATTTCTGTTTGTTTGTTGCATGAATTTTATTTGTTATGAAGGTCAAGAGATAAAACTGTGACATAGAGTTTAAGGGTGGATCCCCTTAGGATAATGGATATCCCCTTGGGATAATCAACATTTCATCTTTACATTTTTTTTCTGTAATATTTGGCCTCTGATTCCATTTCATAAGGTAATGAAGGAAACCTTTCTTTTCTCCCCCTTGGCCCATTAGTATATTTTCACTAAATTTTTGAACTGAATCAATATAATTATTAAAGTTAAACCTTCTGTGCATCATACTTTCAACATTTAATAATTTCTAAAGTGCTAAAATCTTTTTATTTTTCTCAGCTTTATTGAGATATAATTTACGTATAACTTGATACTTCTTAATGTTATTAGTTAAATAATTCTCTACCAAAATTACTTACATACTTTTGCATTTCTTTTTTAAAAAATAGATTTTTCCATTAGCCTAGTTGCTCCTGATGCATTTTCAAGTATGTTTAGACTTATTTGGAATATTTTATCAGGAAAAACAAATAGTCTACATCAAAATTTGATGGCCTTAGGAAATAAAGTGTTAGTTTAGAAGAAGAGAGGCTGCGAAGATTGAACTTCTTGGTATGCAAAAGCCGTCCAAAGATCATAGCCCTGGAACAGGACTTGGGGTGGTGGGGGGAGGCTGTAGGTGAAAGTGAAATGAGTGCAAAATGAGACATCTTGGATTGAGTAGGGATATAAAGCTGAAAGAGGTAAAGTTTGTAAGCAGAAAAAGAGGAATAGAAGTAAATGGATGGGGTGTTAGGACTCAAACCATAGGTATTCATTAAATTTTACATGTTTCTTTATATAGTTTTCTGCTTGTACACAAACACACCCGGGTATGTATTGGAATAAAAGGTCGTACTAGTTAGGGCTCAAAGTAATTTTGTGCTAAAAACTTTAAATGAATTACCATCCCTTATGAATGTTAAAATATTCATGGGGTGAATCATTGCATAATCATATAATGAAAGGAGGTCATCTTTTTCAAATATGTTTTTCAAATATGTTGATCAATATAGTAGTTCTGTTTTTAGTTATCTTTAGCAAAATAGCAAATATTAAGAAGCAAGTGCAAAGCAAAGTATACCTTCTAGTCCATGAGCTTTTGGCTAAACTGAGATTCTGGAATGAAGTAAGCCCAACAATCTGACTAATGGTCATCTTGAGCCAGACCAGAACAGATCAACTAATCCAGTCCTCCAGAAAACAGAATCAAGAGGAGGTCATTGGGCATTTATTGACCATGGACGGTAAAGAAAGAGTATAAGCTCTGGAGTTAGACAGGTCTAGATTTAAACTCTAGGCTTCTGGGATGTAAGCAGCTACTTACAAGCTTTGTAACCCCAGGAGGTGTCTTCACCTGTATAAAGCCTTCTTATGCAAAAGACAGATTTTAATATCTAATTTGATTATTGTGAGAATTAAATGAATTAATGCATGTAAAGTTTTCAGCACAGCATTTGAGACATACTGGGCCCTCAATCAATGCTACCTTAAAAATAGGGCTTGGTTTTATAAAACCTATGATTTTGATATTTCTCTCTTACAATATAGAAAATAAAACAATTGGAACTGATCCTACCTCTGTGGGCTTTTTTTACAACAGCTTTTTTTTTTTTTTTTTTTTTTTTTTTTTTTTTTTTACTTATCTGTACGTCCTGATAGGCAGAGGTGATGAAATAGTGGCCTATTGAAGGCAGAGAAGTTCCTATGAAACCCACAAGTGGCGGTTTCAGCTGTTTACTGCATGCTGGCCTGCAGTCAGTTATTCCAGGTATTATCTTTGTTTGCAGAAGAGAAAACTAAGTGGAAGATCATGACGAGCTCCGACTGGGGATATGATGACAAAAACGGTAAGAGTTCTTCTGCTCATGTAGATCCAAATAATAGCTCATTGCCTTTTCAGTAAAAGGGGTATTGAGCATTTAAAAAAGTAAATACAATAAACAAAATAAGATAACTGTACAGTCATAGGTTAATCGTTTGAACTGCCTGACTTGAATAATTACATCTTTGCATGTACTCTTAGCACTTGTCCTTCAGGATACAGTTGTCTACGAAATGTATTCTCTGTCTCTTCCTCTCTCAATCTCTCTCTCTATATATATAGCGAGAGAGTACTAATAAATATATATAGATATATTATATATAGTGTATAATATATAGAGTACTAATATATATCTGTAGTATATAACATATGTGTATATATGTACATATATGTTAGTATATAACATATATATGTTATATATATTAGAAATCTAATACTAATAGTAAAACATTTATAGTTGTGTTGACAAATATATTATTTTATAGGATAGTACAGAAAAGGTGCATTCTCAAATGTTGAATTTTCATTAAGTTAAACAGAATACCATTTAAGATACCTGGATAAATTATAGTCTAATAAGGAAAGAACTGGTTATATTCCTAAAACTGGGAGTCAAACATTTGATGAAGTTTTGATTGTATGCATGTGTTTGCCTTGGTAGGTCCTGAACAATGGAGCAAAATGTATCCCATCGCAAATGGAAAAAACCAATCTCCCATTGATATTAAAACCAGTGAAACGAAACATGACACCTCTCTTAAACCTCTCAGTATCTCCTACGATCCAGCCACAGCCAAAGAAATTATCAACGTGGGGCATTCTTTCCATGTAAACTATGAGGACACTGATAACCGATCAGGTGAGCAATAAGATCCTTCTGGTTATATTTTCTTCGACTCTACTAGGAAAATTTAAACAATAGGACTTTAAGAAACACAAATGCAATCCTCTGTCTTTTGTGCATATGTGTAGTGCACGTGTATAAATTTCCTGCAATCTGGTGAAGAATCTTGGACTTCTTGAAAACTCCCAAGTGGTAAAGATGATTTTTGGAACCCCCAGCTCCGTCTTTTTTCAGTCCTTCTCATCCATGACACTATCCTATCTCTTCCGGTCTCTAATATCTTTACACTCACTTCACACTCTCTGAATAAACAATATTTTTTCCAAGAAGGTCTAATGAGCCATCATAGAGAATATAGAAACGGAAAAGGCAAATATTTTCTAATTGGAATGAGGATAGAGGAACACAGTGGGAAAGAGAAATGGAGTGAAAAATATATTTTTTGCATCCAGAAAAATGACTCTAGGGGCGCCTGGGTGGCTCGGTCATTAAGCGTCTGCCTTCGGCTCAGGTCATGATCCTAGGGTTCTGGGATGGAACCCCACGTCAGACTCCACGGGAAGCCTGCTTCTCCTTCTCCCACTCCTTATGCTTGTGTTCCCTCTTTTGCTGTTTCTCTCTCTCTCTATCAAATAAATAAATAAAATCTGAAAGAAAGAAAGAAAGAAAGAAAGAAAGAAAGAAAGAAAGAAAGAAAGGGAAGAAAAATGACTCTATCATTGTAAAGTGCTTGGGTACCAGTAAGAAAATGACTCTTACATACATCTTGCAAAATTTATTCTGTGCATAAGTATACTTATCTATCTCCCCCTCCCCTACTAGACTGTAGTGACTGAATTCTTCATACCCCAGAACTTAGCACATTTCCTGCTACATGGTAAGATTTTCACAAATGTTTCTTGAATAATTCATTAAATGTCGATTTCATAAGACAGCTCTGCTGACAAAAGGCAAAACCTTTTTTAGCACTTTCCTACAAGGTTCTGAGCCTAAAGTTTAGGCACCTTGGGGCTATGTCCATTGTTGATATTAGATTAGATCTGGTATTATGTGTGTTTAATGAATCATGTGATTACATAAACTTTTGAAAATGACATAGTCATTCAATGTTAAAATTTTTAAAGTGACTCCATTGTCTCACTGGCACTTTCTCTTGGTCCCCGGACAGGCATTCTCAACAAAGGTGTCAAGATACTCATTGTGTCTTGACTAGTTACAAAGTATGTGATGTGTAATTTGTTACTCAAAATAAATTACTAAAGATCTTAATGCATACTGTCTATATAGTCTTTGTTGAAAGAATGAATGAATGAATAAACCTGCATATTAAAGCAGAATCAAGGAAAACCCTGTAAAACTGTAATTCATTCACCTTCCAATATACTTCCTTGGCAGCAGAAAAAGGTAAAATTAGGGACAGTTGGGTGGCACAGTCAGTTAAGCATTCGACTTTTGATTTCGGTTCAAGTCTTAATCTCAGGGTTGCGAGTTCAAGCCCCATGTTGGGCTCCACACTGGACATGGAGTCTACTTTAAAAAAAAAAAAAAAGGAAAGGACAAAAAGGAAAAGATAAAATTACAGCTCGTATGCTGAGAACTGTATATAACTCAATGCAATGGTCAGAGACACACCATACATGTGAATACCATCATCATGGATGTGGGGAGGAAAATCCAACAAGAAAAAAACTGGCGCTGGTGTTTGTTTTCAGTTCTACTTCATCCAGTTTAGTGTTGGCTTACGTTAAATGCAACGATAAGCAGGAGCTTATGATCATAAAACTAATAATAGTTTTTTTTTCTTCTAGTGCTGAAAGGTGGTCCTCTTTCTGAAAGCTATAGGCTCTATCAGTTCCATTTTCACTGGGGCAGCACAAATGATTATGGTTCTGAACACACAGTGGATGGAGTCAAATATTCTGGAGAGGTAACGTAACTTAGTAAGTGAGAAGAGATAATTACGCTGAGACTTACTTTCAGAAGCACCTGCTTTATTACGTAAGTGACCCTTATAATGGCTCCAAAGGAAAGAGCATTCTCGGCCCTATAAGGAACTCCCGGGGCCCATTAAAATCAAACACACACATACCAGGTTTGGTAATTGGAGGAAATTTTTCATGTGAAAAATGCAACTTGGAGTTGAGCCCAAGAATCATCTCTGTCTTCAAAATGGCTCAAATAACCGTTACCTTAACATCAGGCTAGCTCAAGACGAGGTGCTACTCTCCTTAAAGCTCTGACTCTAAACTAACCACACCATTTGCTTCTTATTCAAGTGTTCGAGTTTGGACACACTGGTGGCATGGGTGTGGCCAGGCTGGAACACTTCAGTAAGACTCTACCAAGAGTGCACGTTTAATCACAGGAATGGACACAGAGAGTAGCGTATGCCTAAATGAGGGTCTGAGGATTCCTGCTGTAGGCCACCAACCTCCAGCCTCTTGAATTGCCCTCACATGGAAGTCTGTGATCCCTCTCAAGACGTTTTGTCTGTATATACACAGAAAAATCAAGAGTATTTACATCAAACTGTCAACAAAGCCTCAGAGAGATTGAAGGAGAAGACATTTTGCTCTTTATATGTATGAATATAAAATATATATGTACCCATATATACAGGCTGACTTTTTATTTTACTTTTACAAAATGAATTTGTAATACATGTAGTTTTGTGCCTTTTTTCCTACTTACCAATTTATCATAATCATTTTCCAAGTCAACAGAGTAATTCTACCTCATTCTTTTAATTCTCATTCTTTAAATTTTATTTCAATGTATGAATATATCAGAATTTATTTAACTGGCCCTCACAGATGGACAATTACAATGCCCTTTGCTTTTTATTCCATTGGTTTTTTTACTTTTACCAAAATGTGCTTCAACAAATACCTCTGTCCATATACCTTATGCTCTAGTGAAAGCACATAAGTGGGGCAGATGTTTTTATAAGAGGGATTGCTAGGCTACAGGGTATGTGCATTTTTTATTTTAATAGAAGATTTGGGAATTTTACATAAATATAATTGGTGTTATGTTACATTGTAAAGCTTGGCTAATAACTTTTAATACTACAGAAGTCCATTAAATGTTTCTTTCCTTTCTCCCTCAAAAAACTGAAAGTAGACTAAAGTCAAATGGCCTGGGAGCCTAAATTAATACTATCTTTTTAGAGGCATATCTGGTTGCATCTAAGACATCTAAGTCAGTGATCACCTCATCTAAGTTAAGAAAAATAAAAATAATCCAGGCTAGAGATGAGAGGCACTCAGCCACAAAATTCAGCATGCAACTGAGGACAGAAGGGAGGATGGGGGGAGAGCTGGAGTTGGGGGGAAGGAAGGAGGAGGAGAGAGGAGGAAAAGCAAGAGAGAGAGAGCAAGCGAGAGAGATTAAGGAAATGGTATGTAGAAAATTAGTTAACTTAAAGTGATACAATTGACCAGATGAACATTTTACATTGGGTGGTCAGAAAAGGATTCTTTCAGTAGTGGCATTTGTGTTCAGCCCTAATTCAAGACAAAAGGCTGCCATTGACAGATTATGGGGAAGGCCATTACAAAGAATATCAGCACTTAATGCAAAGACTTGAAGATGTGAACCAAGTAAGTAAGATGTGCTGAGAGATGGCTATTGATACGTGGGGAAAGTCAGAAATTAATGATAACTGTTGTACTTTTTGATTGAGCAATTAGGCTCAATCAAACAGTGGTACCTCTTCCAAATGAAACGGGTTTGGCAAGGAGGAAATCAAGAGTTGTACTTGGCCATATTAAGTTTGAGATACCTGTTAGACATCCATGTGGGGATATCAAGAAGTTATGAAGATGTCATACATACACATTGGATATTCGGATCTAGAGTTCCGCAGAGAAGTTAGGCTAGAGATAAGGATTTGACAGGTGTCTAGATGTGCTTGAGAAAATGTGTTCTTGGCCAAGACTCCTAGACTCTCCAGGAACCCCTTCCCATAAAGTTACTAAAAAGGACCTCGCCTGACAGAAGTTATTTCAGTTTTGTTGAAAACTAGTTAGTTGGAATTCCTGATCTTTTCATACCAAAGCAGCTTTTAAAAAGGAGTAATATTGAAAAGTTAAGATATTTTCGGAAAAGAAATTTTACTCTCTGGTTCCATGGAAATTGAAAATTGCTTGCTCTACTCAATGTGTATAACCCTTCTGAAGAGCAAGAATGTAGCCCTTCCCATCCGCTGGATGAAGGTTCACCTAAATGTTATCTAAGTCAAGATATGTCTTCATATAGTAATAGTTAATTTATAACGTTTTGTCTTTACAATGGCATCAATAACTAATTGACCACATTATCATTTTTAGTTTCACCTAGTTCACTGGAATTCTGCAAAGTACTCCAGCTTTGCCGAAGCTATCTCACAGGCCGATGGTTTGGCAATTATCGGTGTTTTGATGAAGGTGAGTTACAGAGTTATAGAGCTCGGCTGACACTATTTCTTACCAAACATCAAAATAGTATAAAATAAAGCAGAAAGATATTTGAGTCTTTCTTTTTGAAAAGGTTCCATTTTACTAATGGCTACTGTACTTTGCTACTGTTTTCTCTTGGCTTTTCCCTTTTTAAGAGAGAGTTAAGTTTCAGGTAGAGATAGAATAGGAAAGTGTTGGAGTGGGAGGGAGTTTCTATTTTCCAGATTTTCCAAATTCCCTTTCCTCTAAACTTCCTACTTCCTAGGTTCAGGAATTTATCAATTTAATATATCATCAGGGAAAAATATTAAGAGGATTGTTGTTCCATAAAGAAGGTTCAGTGAATGTTTAAAATGGCAGATGTTGTTTAAATCCTCTATAGGAGTGTCCCTAAAAGTTCTGTAGGGAAGTTATTATTAAACTGGGCCTTTTGGGTTCTACCCACCAAATTCCGATATGCAGTTTCCCCGTCCCTCCCCCACCTCTAACAAGCAACTCTTGAACACCAGCAGAGTGTCCAGGAATTCAACTCAATTCTGACACTGTCTACACAGAGATAGCATTAGGTTCCGCAGGCTAAGGGTTCAGACTTGCAAGATTACTACAGTTCCCCCACCCTACTTCAGATGTCAGTCTCAAACCCAGGTTGTTAGCTGGGCTTCTGCCCCACTGACTATAAATCAGAGGTTCCTCTGACTTCTTCCTTGGGTTTGAAGAGGTTTGATTAATTTACTAGCACAGCTCACAGAACTCAGAGAAACGTTTTACTTATTGATTACTAGTTAACTATACAAGGATACAACTCAGGACTGGCCAAATGGAAAAGATGCATAGGGCAAGGTATGGGGAAAGGCAAAGAGCTTCCTTGCCCTCTCCAGGCACACTGTTTTCCCTGTATCTCCCCGAATTCACGAATCTGGAAACTCTCTATACCCAGTTCTTTTGGGGTTTTATGGGGACTTCATTATGCACACGATGATTAAATTATTGGCCATTGGCAATTGATTCAAGCTCATGCCCCTACCCCTCTCCCATTCCCAGAGTTCTGAGGGTAGAACTGAAAGTTCCAACCCTCTAATCACATGGTTGCTTCTCCTGGCAACCAGCCCTCATTCTTGGAGTCAGTCCAAAAGTCCCCTAATTAACATAACAAAAGACGCCTTTATCAGGGTCATCACTTCGGAAATTCCAAGGGTTCTAGGAGCTCTGTGTCATAAACATGTTTCTCATTATAAATATCACACTTAGGTGGCTAACTTTTGGAATTATAGTAATTCTAGCTAACCTTTATCAAACACTTACAACACACCACACACTGTACCAATTATAACTAATAAAGCAGGCCGAAAGTAAAAGGTTGTGCTTGGGTCACACTTTTGCTAAGTTCCTGGATTTTGACTTGTATATCCTTAAATATCTTGCCATATTAAATTAAAACTGAGCTTTTTGTTTGCCACTTTCTCTGTGCTGTGAAAAATGACATGCACAGAACCATTTTAAAATGGAGCCATAGTAGCCATTGCAGGAGAACTGCCTTGCACACCCTGCTTTCTGAACCTTTGAAATGGGCCAAACCACCAACACTCCGAGAAGTCAGCAAGAACAAGAAAATCCTATTTGAGAGATCCGAAAAAAGTGAACTTTTGCATAGTGACCACTTCATCTGACCTATCAGTGAAGTAAGAATCCCATCCTGCTTGTAGCACCAATGAACTCTACTCAAAACCACTTACATGGTCTTCCTTTTCCTCTATAAAAACCCTGAGTCTATGTCCTGTAACGGGAATGCTCTTTGGGTTTCTACCCCAATCTGTGTACCCTGAATTGCAATTCTTTGATGTCAAATAAATGCTTTGCCTCTAGAGCTGGTTTCTCGTTTTTAGGCTGACAGTGGTTACACGCTATGAACAATTTATAGAGGACAAGGGCCCACCGCAAGGACATACGCCCAGCAAAATTCCCTCTCCTAAAGCAGACAGAAAATACCTTACCCTTCTTCAGTTACTGTTTTTAATTGGGAAAAAAAAAAAAGCTATACATAGTTTGACTTTTTTTTTTTTTAAGATTTTATTTATTTATTTGACAGAGATAGAGACAGCCAGCGAGAGAGGGAACACAAGCAGGGGGAGTAGGAGAGGAAGAAGCAGGCTCCCAACAGAGGAGCCTGATGTGGGGCTCGATCCCATAACGCCGAGATCACGCCCTGAGCCGAAGGCAGACGCTTAACCGCTGTGCCACCCAGGTGCCCCGTAGTTTGACTTTATAACAATTTCTAACTCACATTTTTGTTTTTTTTAATCTCCAGGTTGATGAGGCCAACCCAAGACTGCAGAAAGTACTTGATGCCCTAAACGCAGTTAAAACCAAGGTCAGTAGACTAAATACACTGGTTTAAAATCAGAGAAACAGGAGTCCACAGAACTGCTGAAATCATTTAAATACGTATTTGAAGTGGGGAGTAGGAAGGCTAGAGCAAAAGCTACCAATCTGAAAATCAAGGTACAACTAGATATTGCTCACTTCTGAGAAGGTCTCTGACTCAGGTATTTGTTTTGTTTTGTTCTTTTCTTTTTCCCAGTTGTGTGTGTGTGTGTGTGTGTGTGTGTGTGTGTCTATTTCAGCAGCATGAAGCCTAGAGAATAGGTTCCATAGCCATTTAAATTTTCTTTAAAAAGTATATCCAACTAAAACGTGATTTTTTTCCCATTTCACAAAGGAAATTATCTGTTTCTTGAGCAGTACAAAAATGCAGGAGTTAAGGGTATTCTTTTGAGACACCATTAATATGCCACTCACAAACAATCAAAATAGAAAATAGGAATAAATAGAATAAGGTTAAAACATAACCAATATGCATGTCAGTGATGGTTTTGCCACTGAAACAGTATCCGGCCTCATTCCTAAAGAAACAATAAATGTTTTATTCTGGAAGTGAAATATCTTTTAGAGAGGATAGATTATTTAAAAACTTTTTAACCTTTGTTTATGTTCAACCAGAAGAGGAAGGAAGGAGATTATTTGGTCAAAATGTCAGTGTAGCAAATTTTCAGTCTTCTATTACTTTTACTGTTTATATCTATAAACACAGCAGTGTTTACTATATAGGAAAAATTAATTAAATTCTCAGCTAAAATATCAAGACAATATATATGCCAAGATAATATACCATAGGTATAATATATGTATATGATGTAGGTATTTTAAATCATGGTATATTGATATATTATTTTCTTTTTTCTTCCAGAACAAACGAGCCCCATTCACAAATTTTGACCCCTCTGCTCTCCTTCCTTCATCCCTGGATTACTGGACCTACTCTGGCTCTCTAACTCATCCTCCCCTTCATGAGAGTGTAACCTGGATCATCTGTAAGGAAAAAATCGGTATCAGCCCACAACAGGTAGAGTGTCAAAGATGGAAGAGTGGAAATTGGGAGTACAAAGCCATAATATCACTTCAATTCATAGTGTTATTGGGGGCATTATGGTTTCAAATAGATTTTTGAGGAGTTTGTTTTCCGTTCCTACTGAAAAAGACTCATTTCTGACATAGGTCTATTGAATAATCAAAAAAAAATGTGTATTATCATACTGCTTTTTACTTTATATAGGAAAAAAAAACTATGAGATTCTGAACCTCCTGCTATCTTTTCCACCTTCTTCAGGATAAATCCAACCTTGTTAAGTGTCTTCCTAAAAGTTTCAGAAACAAAGAAAAGATTGCTACTGGAAGTTCTACTAAGACTTTGGGGAAGTATGGCTTGAAACTGACATACCCCAAGAGCTGACGAAGGGTTTTTGTTCTTTTTTGAAGCTCTAGTTATTAGCTATCCAACAAAATATGTCTTTAATTATTGTTTATAATTATGATAATAATAACTACCATTGATTGAGCAACTCCCTTTGTTAGGTGCCTTACAAAGGTTTTGTCAGCCAATTCTCGTAACAAACCTATAGGACAGGCAATGTCCGGAGCCTCCTGGTAACAGATGCTTCTGAGCATATGCCACATGCTGTGTACCATTCTGAGAACTTTATATGTACTAACCCATTTAATCTTCACCACGACCCAATGTAAATAGCTGACAGTGTTTAATATTTTTCCTGTCAGCTATTTAAGAAGTCTGTTTCACACTACTCTATCCATATAAAATTTTATCTATATTAAATCTATGATTTGTAGTGCAATGTTGAGGGCACGCCAATTTTTTTTCAGGTGCAATCACTATTTTCGCTTTCAGTGGAGTCAGTAGTTTTCTAGGCCAGTTGACGTGTTTGTGGAACTCTTAAAAATTCGTCTACATTTAATGACAGGTTTTTTTAATAAGGTGACATTTTAAGTAAAAGGTAGGGGTATATTTGGGGTGGGAAAGTGTTTATTCTGAGAGCTGATAAATTATCACGCATTTTGGCTTCACAAAATAAGCCTTCAGCCGTAGCTTAAGTTACTCTAAATGGGCTAGATTTTTAGCAGAATAGGATGTAAATGCTGAGAACAAGCTGATGGTTGCCAGATGGGAAGGGGTGGGGGGATGGGCATAATAGAGGAAGGGGAGTGGGAGGTAGAGCTGTGAAATGAATAAGTCATGGGGATAAAAGGCACAGCGCAGTGAGTACAGTCAATGTTCCTGTAATTTTACTGTATGGAAACTGAGGCAAGAGGCAGAACATCTTTCACCTAAGGTAGCCCAGTTGACAATTCTGAGAGAGTTGGCCTTCTAATCCAGCCCATCACTAATAAGCTAAACCAAATACCTCGTTCGAATAAATGTGAAGGAATGTTTGACTTCCTCCCTTCCCATTGGTGAGACCACTGCAATCAGCAACTTAGTTTTCTAAATATCAGTGCATTAATAATACTAGAAATAAAGTGTTTTGTGTAACTTTAATAGCCTCTGATAACTATTTCATCCTGCCTCCCAGCTGGCACAGTTCCGAAGCCTTCTATCGACTGTTGAAGGTGACAAGGCTGTCCCCATGCAGCGCAACAACCGACCACCCCAGCCTCTGAATGACAGAATAGTGAGAGCTTCATTCTGATGGGACCAGGAAGGAACGTCTTCTTTCTCAAGGAACACTGCCCTGCTTCTGACATAATCCAGTAAAACAATTCCTAAGAAACACATTTATTTCAATACTAGCAAGGCAACATAGCTGCAAATTCAATCTCTAGAGTGAAGTTTTATTTTTATTCTTAATGCTTAACCCAAATAATAATCTATTAGCTTGTAAAACTTGTGCTTAAATTCAAGTTTATTTTGTGGAATTCTTTATAATTGCAATTAAAGTATACTGAATAATTTCTTAGTGATTTGTATCTGTTTCTTCAGTTTAGTTGAACCAGTAAAATAACTTTACCCCTTTCTTGTCTATTATGTACTCTGTTTTTTTAAATATTAAATTGTTTCTGGCCCATGTACATTCAAAAATCTTAAGTGCCTTATTTGCAATATTATTTTGCCTCAAATGTAATAACCTAAGAGCAGCTTGAGATGAAATATTTCTTACTCTTGAAGCAAATATACAGCTAAGATGACAACTGTTTTTAATATTACTATACTGGCCCAACACTGCTATCACTTGTGTTCTCTGTGATAAAAATGGTATCTTTTTTATGGGAAGATGTTGCTTCTGGTTGTTGCTTCCACTTTTCCTCCTCCCATTAGCAAAGTCATTAGTTGTTCCTCCCCGTTATTATAACTAGTTAGCTTGAATAGAGAAACCGTAATTTAAAACTTGAAGAAAATTCACCAGTGAATGGTTTATAAAAATGATGGAGTCATTTGGACTTAGACTCATATGAAACATCATATAATCTTTTAGTCAGATGTGTACTTAACCTGCAGTCCGTTCTTTCTGAGCCATATCTACAACCAGAATCTAAATCTTGTGTCTAGTGTGTAGTCTTGTGATTCACTTTAGCTTCCTTCTCCGTGACTAAATGTAAGGAATTGTATTAGAGACCAAAGCCCGTACCCATTCCAATGTCTTAGTGTTGTCTAATGTTACAGAATCGGTCAAAAGGTCTAAATAAACATAAGCATAGTTTAAAAAGAAAGATAAGCAGGGGCGCTGGGTGGCACAGCGGTTAAGCGTCTGCCTTCGGCTCAGGGCGTGGTCCTGGCATTCTGGGATCGAGCCCCACATCAGGCTCCTCCGCTGGGAGCCTGCTTCTTCCTCTCCCACTCCCCCTGCTTGTGTTCCCTCTCTCGCTGGCTGTCTCTCTCTCTGTCAAATAAATAAATAAAATCTTGAAAGAAAGAAAGAAAGAAAGAAAGAAAGAAAGAAAGAAAGAAAAGCAGATTCTTCATTGCTCAGAAGGAGCTTTCGGATAAAGGTTGTGTTAAAACCATACTAAAAGACTTCTTTCGAATTTTTGATCTGGGGCCCAGAATTTAAAGAATCCTGTTTATTAAAATGTAATAGATACAAACAATACTTTTGCTCTGCTCCCATAAGCATTACATAAATAGAAAACAATTTCTTTGCAAAAGTAATCTGTGTATATTACTATATATTTGCCAGACATCGAGAAAGCCTGAAACTGTTAAACCTGTCCTACGATCCTCTCATTTCACATGAGTCACACTGAAAGGATTTTAATTCTAAAGTTATCAAAAGTCATCATGAGAGCCAAAGAAAAAGGGGTATGAGTTTAATTTGAGACATATATCTGCATAAGGTATAAAAGGTATAAAAAATTTTTGCACAAAGATAGCTACAAAATGTATCTGCTCGGAACACACAGTATTTGAAAATATTTTCTGGAAAGAAACTGAGCAATTAAAAAAAAAACAAATTTCACAAGAGAGACTCGAAAAATACTTAATGACCCGTGTATTTTTTAAGAAGGTTAAAATGGATTCTTGAATTTAAATATAAGTCTCTAAGTCTTCCTATGGAGAAGGCAAAGAAGTGACAGAAGATATATGACGACCATCAAACTTTATCCTTAAGCTGAATGCCAGCTGGGGAGCATGTTTCCCCTTACTGCTTCTGCCAGAATTTCATTTATTTGGCAGAACTCACGAGGTGCATTATGGGGGCTTTCCACGTTTCTCTGAAGTAGCCGATAAAAGCAGCTGCTGAGAGAAGATATGAGGACAAGGCATTGGATGAGTTGAGAAAGCAACTCATATGTTTCTTTGACTCACCCTCCTGCTGTGTGCCCTCTTCCCTTGCCAACTTAGGTAAATGATTTGAACATCCTGCAAGGATTTTCTGATTTTTCCATGATGTTTGGCAGCTGACCTTCTTCCAATCATCCAGAATGACAATGGCAGCTAAAAGGCCCAGCAGCGGGCTCAAGGGTAGGAAGGTGCTTCTACTCCATACCATTTTCTGTCTTGTGCAGCCCCACCACTCTTACCCTTGCTTTCAGAAATATCGTGCTAAACGTTTATGGCGTCCTTTTGCTGATTTGTGAGACCAAGATGTGTTCTAAGTTGTTCATTTCTGTATGTTTGAGAAAATAACTCTAAGAACATTAAATTCATCAAAGGCAGAATTAGGGAAAACGAAACGAAAGGAAATAAACATCTTCTTTAAATTTATTTTTTTTACATGAGTCAAAAGAGGAAATTTCTATTTCTTGTAACTCTGGTTACTCTATATCCAGTGGTTCTTCACCATTTTGTGGTGATTTCTATGAATATGTAAGTAAAGCAATGAAACTTCTCTCTACCTCCCCTGAAAATGTAAAAAATTAGATATAATCAAATTCAGCGTGGAGTTTTAGAGTACTTAGGAACTCAACCCTTTGCTCCTTTCCCCTTCACAAAGTCAATCCTTGACCACATACAGGATTCTGGCTCTAAAAATCAAAAAAAGGTAGAACTACAATGGGACTCCAGGGCTCTCGATTTGCTTCCTAATTTAACATTGATTTTTGTTTTTCTATGTCATTCTTTATAGCAGGTTTCTAGACGGAATGATTTATGTTTCTAGTGTAGTTCATGAATTATCTTTTGTTGTTTTTCTCCTTTACAAATATTATTTTGAGTCGGTATAGGGTCCCACTGCAAAAAAGTTATAAAACCAAAAAGAGAATTCAAACTTTAGTGAATTGTTTCATTTTTTAGTTGGTAAACTAACAAAAGCTTACAAATGAGAGTAAAAAAGGCATAGAAAAGAAATTCAATTGAAGAAGTTCTCATTAGCTTAATAATGATCCCAAATCACTCTGAAAGTCATCAACATTCCTAAGACCATGAACGCATATGGAAATACTTATTTTATGAGCATAATCTTGATGATTATCCACGAATAACAAAGGCTTAATTATACACTGTTCTCTGGGAAACACTGTACTGGGATTTCTTCATTACTCTTACTAGATTTGGCTATTTTCAATCTCACTAGGTAGACAGAGACAGACAGACACACATAGATATCATAAATAAATTCATTTATTGCAGGACTGGTCTACTTTGACAAAATAGAAACACAGATATGGATATTTAACCTATTACAAGAATATCGTTCATTATTTGTTCCTAGAATTATATGAACACATTTATAAAGCTAAGGAGAAAAAGCATAAAATAAAAAAGACTTTAATAGATATATACCATGCTTAAAACAAGTTAGGAGAAATGACCTCGAGCATTCTTGCTTATGAATCTTGATTTCAATAGAGAAGCTACCCATGGGAGTAACTCGGAGTCTTAAAGACATCTGTATCCTCTCACATAGATCAGACTGGTCATTGCCAGCTGAGAGAGGGGCAGGGGGATGGGCAAAATAGGTAAAGGGGATTAAGAGGTACAAACTTCCAGTTATAAAATAAATAAGTCATGAGGATGTAATGTATGGCATAGAGATGATAGTTAATAATATCGTAATAGCTTTATCTGTGACAGATAGTAACTAGAGCTATCAAGGTGATCATTTTGTAATGTACAAAAATACCAGATCACTGTGCTGTGCACCTGAAACTAATATAGCATTGCATGTCAATTATAATTATATAATTATAATGAAAAAGTAAAGCACAAAAAAGAATAAAGCCCTAAACCAGGGGGAAAAGATATGTGCATAATCTCATCTTGTATCTTTGCAAGTATCCTTAGTATCTCTATACTAAGAGTGAACTGATGGACAAAGAGGTCATGTTTGAAGGTGTTAGAATGCTCACAGCACAAGTACACTTACTAGAGGTTTCTCACAATGGCATCTGAGATGCTAATCCCTTTGCTATGAGAAGTAGAAATAGCAATTATGTCAGAGAGGAATAGTGTTCAAGTGGCCTTATTTTTTTCCCCTCAAAGACTAGAGAATATACTTTACTCAAATCATCAATAAGATTTTAATACCCTTTAGAGGCAGATACATGTTAAGCTGTTTGGATGTGTTATTTTCCGTCATGTTAACAGATGACCTAAATTGTCAACAAAACCAAACATGCATAACAGAATCACACTATGCAGAAATAATGTTTAGCTACTTAGGGAAAAAAAAGACCCTTATCTCATTCATACACCAGGATAAATCCAAGGTGGTTAAATTTTTCAATGAAATCAATATACTAGAAAAATAGGTAAATATTTAAATATCTGATTGAAGAACCTTCAAAACACCAAAGTACAAACCAAGAAATAACAGAAATATTGATTGAGCTATGAAAAACTTAACTATCTAGGTCAACAAACAACAGTAAAAAAAAAAATAATGAAAATAAAAATGACAAGGTGGGGGGGGGCGCCTGGGTGGCTTTCACATGTTATTAACATAAAAATTGAATTCTCAAGAGAAAATAGAAGATATGAATGAGCGATCAGTAAAGAAGAAAGACAAATGATCAATAAATATATGAAAACTGCTCAATCTTGGTAATCAAAGAAGCACAGAACAAACAATACTCTCTGATTCTTTCTTTTTATGATTGTATTTATTTATTTGACAGAGAGAGAGAGCACAAAGAGGGGGAGCAGTAGGCAGAGGGAGAGGGAGAAGCAGGCTCCCCGCTGAGCGGGGAGCCCGACTTGGGGCTCAATCCTGGGACCCTGGGATCATGACCTGAGCTGAAGGCAGACGCTTAACAAACTGAACCACCCAGGTGTCCAATACTCTCTGATTCTTTACATATAAAATTAGGAAATATTTTTTAAATAATACATAGTGGTGTCAATGATGCAAGGGAATAAAAACCGTCATACATTGCTGGGAAGAGCATAAAGTAGTACAGTCTGTTCATGAATAATGCTAAGTTGTGCTCCAGAATGAATCGTACTATCAAAATCATGTGGGGCATCTGTGTGGCTCAGTCTTTTAAGCATTTGACTCTTGATCTCAGCTCAGGTCTCGATCTCAGGGTTGTGAGTTCAAGCCCCACATTGACTCCATGCTAAGTGTGGAGCCTACTTAAAAAAAGAAAAATCATGTAATGAAATACTAGGTTCAACGAAGGGAAGGAGAGTTAAGTGGTAGCACACAGTTCCCCCAGAACACTCCGAGAGCACGTCCCACACTTGTCTTCTTTATCTTGTTTCATCATCCCTGAATACCTCATTGATCTCTTCCTACAGACTATAAACACTGCAAAAAGAACAAGTGAGAGAAAAAAAGCAGGAAGGCAATGATTCCTCTTATCACTCGTTTTTGTATCTCTTTGAAGAACTCAAAAAGTTAGAGCATATAATGAGTGCTTAATGTATCTGATTTGAACACAGATGTAGTTTTTCTGCCTATAAAAAGGAATAACACATTATCTATGAAAATTAAGCACAAACAATCAGTCTAACAGCAGTTTCTGATTTCTATGCAGGGAAAAAAATCACAAATGATAAATTATTAACAGATATTTGAAAAATGATACTGTAATTCTATTCTTATTTATTATTTCAAATGTATACTAAGTATTTTACCATGTGGATAGCATTACACTAATGGTGTAATAGAGACAAAGAAAAGAAGACACTTGATCCTATTCATAAGCATCTTATGAACTCTGGTTTCATATTTCTTTATTTCTTCAATCGTTTACTATGTGTTTACCACTTGGACAGCACTATGCTAATGCTACGGGGAATACAGAAATAGATAAAAATAGACCCAATCACAGAGGAGCTTATGATCTACTGGCAGAGACATCCATGTTAATAACTGCAAACCAAAATAGAATTAAATATATACTGTTATACATGCAGGCAAATGCTATAGGAAGACAGAGGGGGAAATGATTTAATCTTAACTTCCTCTTGCTATTTACCCAGCAAGGTTTTTCTACCTGTATATGAGCTACAGATTTGCCTCTTTCAGGACACAACCAATCTACTTCAACAAGTTGGAACCCAATAGAAGGGTTTGAGATCTATTGTCAACCTTGTCTCCCGGTGTGAAGAATATGCTAGGAGAATAGACCTAATTCAGTGAATAGCCATCTTGGCTTTCCAAAGTAAAATATGTAACAGGAAAGGCAGCAGACAAAAAGTAGTTAGACCTACACTAAACACAAGATAACGGCACGTCCTAAAGAAATCCGGGACCAGTTGAAAAATCCAGAATGTGGTCACAAAATCAAAGTGAGGTTGTGGAGCCAGGCTTCGAGTCCTGGGTAAAATACAAAATGGCTAAATGCAACTTGCTCTCTGTCCATGAATGCTTAGGAAAAGTAGGCTACGGATGCCTAGACTCAGACACAGAGTCTAGGCAGAAGCAGCAGTTACTAGAAATGAAGCCCATAGCAGCAGCAGCACTGGCTAGGTGTGGAGGCCCAGGCGAAGGCTGGACTTCTCCCTCGATTTAAAGTGAGGATAAGTTTTAGACAAGCAGGATTGAATTTGCGTCAAGTGGGCCAGTCGACCCAGCTCTGATGAAAAGACAGATACAACAAACATGAATAAAAAGGGACCTTTAAAGAGAGAGATAAAAACAGTACAATCCCCATTGTCTGAGACTGTCTAATTTCCAAATTTTCAAGCTACATTTGTTATAAATCTGTCCCCAACCAGTTTTGAAAGGTTACCCAAAGTCAAATAAAGCACAACCAAACAATAACAAAAAAAGTCATTTTAGGTTAAACTTGATTTAGAAATAAATGAGTCAGCACTTTAAAGAACAAAGGGAACATTCTGTAAAGTTAGTCTATTCAGAAAACTCAAGGATTCCAAATGTTTCCCACTGTGCAAAGCAGACACAGAACCTCACCGAAGGTAACTGAAGGGCAGTGTGGAATCTACAGAACACTTGGTAATGAGCAGAATACATTACAACCCAACCGTCTATGACCTGCTGGGCCTGTGAGATGAACTTCTCTGACTCAAGGAGAGGGGAGCCAAGGAGCTGCTCCTATTGGAAATGAACACAGTTGTGTAATAGTATCAGAGCAGTTTCACTGAGAACTCCTTGGTATGGCTATCTTTGGTATCAATCTTTCTTTGGTAAGAATGTACCCACTTTGCAATTCAAAGAATTAAAACAATATATTCAAATCAATTCACAGTTAAACAGAGGCATGTGATAGTGTAGTTAAAACGCTGGAGGCACTGGAAACAGGAACACAATTCACTTCAGCAAACATTTATTAAACAGCTACAATGTTCTAGGCCCTCCTGTCCATCCAGCTTCTCGCCACATTCCCAATCTCTCTCAACTTCTCTCATTTCCATATCCACTACCCCAACTTTGTTAAGGTCAGCACTGTTTCTCCCTGGGATAATTGCTACTCCAGTTGCTGAGTTCTTGCCCTTCTCCAAGTATGTTCCACATCAGGACTCAATCTAAACCAATTCCTCCCTTGTAAAAAACCCTTTAATGTTCCTCCTTGTTTCAGGATGAACACCAAATGGCTCTTAAGACCTGTGTAATGTGTCCCCACTCATCTCTTCTGCTTCACCCTCCACCTCTCCCCTCAAGCCTCCCGTGCTCTAGCCACGCAAACATGTCTGCAGTTCGCTGAGCAAGCTACACTACTAAATGCCTCAGTGCCTTTGCACATGCTTTCAGCAACATACCCCATAGTGCTCTGACTCCTTCAAGACTCAACCAAATATCTGCCTCATATAAAAATTCCTCGGTCCTATAGCTAGTAGTTACACAGTATCACCCTAAGACCAAAGCAAGAAGGACCCTGCATTTTGGAGGGCCTCATACATCAGAAACACACAAATAAATTTATGGAAGAAAATATGGATACCTCTTCCTCTCAGGATCTGGGGTTCAGCACTGGCAGAGCAAGACTCATAACCCTAAACATCTATTGTGCGACTAACATGATTCAGGCTCCAAAGAAATACATCTCCGGATCTCTAGCCGTATGTCCTTGAGACAAAAGGCAACTGCAGCCGGACCACATAAAAGCTTGCGGGTCATGCCACTGCCGATGTTGGAGACAGACCCTGCTGCAGAGTGTGGGGACAATTTGAGCTGTGATAGGGTTTAGGCAAGAGAAGGCCAACAACAATCATGCTTTTCAAATAGCATATGTGCAATAGATTCTTGCAAAGCAAACTGCTATTCCCAGTGGAGCCAAATACCCATTTTCTTGTTTGTCTATGTTCTCAAATTTATGGTTCCAGAACTACTCACAAATTAGCAAGGATTCACAACAGCCACACACGGCCACTGAGGAACATCCTGCAACCTTCAACAATTCACATTACTCTTAAACCTGTATATAAATAGATGTAACATGTGTGACTCATCAGTCCAATTAGCAACTACATGGACACTGGTTACTAGAACTGGGAATCATTTTATTTGTATAAAAACATTTAACACACTTTAGGATGGACCTAAAGGGTATTACGCTAAGTGAAATAAATCACTTAGCCATATCACTTCGACAAATGCCGTACGATTTCACTTTAAATGGAATCTAAAAAACAAAACAAGTGAATAAACAAAAAACAGAATCAGACCTATAAATACAGAGAACAAACTGATATGTGCCAAAGGGGAAGGAGTTAGAGGGATGGGCAAAATGGGTGAAGGGGAGTGGGAGACACAGGCGTCCAGTTATAGAATGAGTAGGTCATGGAAATAAAAAGTACAGCACAGGGAATAGAGTCAAAGGCATTGTAATAGCGTTGCATGGTGACAGATGGTAGCTACACTCGCGGTGAGCATAGCGTAACATATAAAGTTGTTGAATCGCTATGTCGTACACCTGAAACTAATGTAACATTGTGTGTCAAATATATTCGAATAAAAAATACATGTATTTAATACAGTTTAATTAAATATTTTAAAAACCGAATTATAAATTTCAGCTTTAGTTAATTTTTAAAAATTTCTAATGTTTTGTTTTCTATTTTATTTTAGTAGATAACTGAATATTTTATATAAAGGGAAATTTTTGAAAAAATATAAAAATAATTTAACTGTACATTTGTTTTAATTTTCAATATGATGAAAATATGTTCAAATTTTATACACTTTGAAAGGTATATATTTAGACACTTAGGTTACTACTATTAATATTACACAAGTTATATGAAAATCTTGATTATAAAGTTGTAATTAGTCATTTTGATAAAACTAAGGTCAGAAAAATATACTTGTGGGTAAATGAATTTTATTTATGAGTTCTGCATAGTGTTATTTTATTACTCACCCAAACATTGCCAGCCCTTCAACAGAACACACAGACATGCCCACTAATATTTAAATTCAGTTGTCTTTGATATCGTGCCAGCTTTTAGTAATTAAAAATTCACATACTTTCAACTTTGTCATTATAAAAACAGCTTTGTGAAACTTGATTTATAATGTTTAAATATTTGAACATATGGAACGTGGATCTTCATTCGTACCCCTCTTCCCAAGTCCTGCAAATGTTAATAATGGGCCAGGGGCTCCCACAGCCACTGAACCTTTGTCTTCTATGGAGGTACAACATTGTACTATAATGATCTGTTCACATTTTTTTTAACCACTAAACAATGATCTTCTCAAGAGCAGAGATTTCTTCATCTTTGTAACCCATGTGCCTAGACAATTCCTAACACATAGTAGGAGTTAAGTAAATTGGTTGAATTAATACATAAATAAAATAGGACAACCTTTTAATGTAATTGCCCAGATTGCAATCCTGGCTCTGATATTGTCTTTTAACCTGGAATAGTTACCTTAACCTCTCAGTGCTTGGTTTCCTCATCTATAAAATAGAAATAATAATAAGAGTGCCCACCTCATACAGTTGTTAGTAGGATTAAAGGATTACATGAAGTAATAAATGAGGTCATATTTGCAAAGACTTAGAACTGTGGCTGCACATTAAGTAGTATTTACTAAATAAATCCCTAAATGAAATTAGAGAACACTTCTTTAGGTTTCACTAGATGTCATCTCATTCATCACAACAGCCCTATGAATTACACACAGTTATTATCCTCATTTTACATATGAGAAAGTTGAGGTTTCAAGGACTTTGGAAGCTTGTCCAAAACTACATAGATGGAGCAGAGCAAAGTCAGGATTGGAATTCTAATTTTTTGTGGAGGCGGAGCCTGAACCCTTATCTACCAAATGAACTTTCTTTCCAGATACAATCGCTTTATTAAAATATGTATGTGAAGAAAAAAGTGTGTGTGTGTGAGTATAGTACTCTTTTTTTTTTTTTAAGATTTTATTTATGTATTTGAGAGGGAGAGAGTGAGGGAGAGAAAGCCTAAGCAGGGGAAAGGAGAAGGAGAAACAGACTCCCCCCGCTGAGCAGGGAGCCCAATGCAGGGCTCTGTCCCAGGACCCTGGGATCATGACCTGAGCTGAAGGCAGACGCCTAATGCACCCATACGGCACCCTTTCTTAATGCTAAATTTTATTTACTTTTTCTTAAATTGTCATAATGCTCTAAAAAGATTTGAAAGGAAGAAGTATTATGAATCTAAACAACAACAACAAAAAAATAGATGTTTGGCAAACAATAAATGAAAAAAGGTAAAATATGTTATTGCTAAATATGAATAAAAGCAATGAGCTCAAAAAGAAGTCGCTAGACCTTAGAAATACAGCATGCTCCTAAATGACCTCAGATACTGAAGTGTTTTAGGAGCACAGTGTCTATTCTACGGTACAGGAAGTACATGAGAGTTTTTCCTGCTGAAAAAGAGATAAAATTATTTCCGTCAGGTTGTTTTTGGAGCTGAGGCAATGGCTTTAACGCTCCTTCCAAGAACAAGATTGGAATCACCGTAGTACCATAGACATGTATTACTAAGTGACTTCGTAGGACTTGAGGGGGTTCCTACTGTGTTTTGTACCACTGAGTTTACAAACTTTTCGTGAGACATCCTCTCCCCTCCAGGATTATATAATCTCATAGGACAACAAGATAGGTACAGGTTTTATAAAATGGATCTGTTAACATGGTCAGAAATGGGAGGGATTTAAGTTTATTAATCTGGGGTTTTGTACAAGGCTGTTTTCACCCTCACAGGTTGAAAGAGACAGTATGGGCTGAAAAACGTAAAAGAAACACAGCAGGCGGCAGCGGAGGAATCGTGCGTAGAGGAAGATGATAAGCCACTTGCCCTATGGAAGCAAAGAGCAGTACACGGAGGTCGATGTGGTCAAGATGATGATGTCATACTAGAAATGCCATTGATTTGTACTAAAATAGAGTGATAATTTACCAACAGAGAAGATGAGGAGGTATGCTAGAACTGAAAGAAGGGTAGATAAAAGGGTCAGAGAGGCCCCCCACTCCCCCAACCCGAGATCATGGTGCCTGAAATAGAATGCATTCTTCCTGCCTCAGGCCATTGCTTCTACATTCTCTGAGCACACTTTATACTGTTTGTATATTCACTGTTCTACTCCAAGAATTCATTGGCTGCACATATTCAGCGTAAGGCCCAGATCACAGAGGCACAAGTGACAACGTTAGTTTTTAAGGGAAGTTGTTAAAAGAACAGAGAGAACGCAATAGAGCTCCCATACTGCCCTTCTTCCTAGCGCACATCACACTTAAAATTACTGATCAGTGTCTGAGATTGCCACGAGGCCAGGCTCTTTGCTTATCATTGCACTGCCGTATTCCACCTGCTTGACATGCCGTCGGTACTTGATGAATATTTGTTTATTGATAACAGACAATTCATTTGTCAATAAGGCAAGTGTGTTTTGTTTCTATTCTGAGTGAAATGTTGTTGTTCTTCGAGGAAGAAGAAAAGCAGATTTATGGAAACATACAGGAAATGTCTGCCAGAATTCTAATATCACAGTAGCAAGGCTTACATAGACAATGCACTGCACTGAATTTCCAAGTTCCCAAACTATATATACAGAACAAGTCCACTTGAAGTAACATGCAAGAAAAGGTTGGGTTGTAGTTAGACAAGCCGGGAAGAGAAAAAACCAACTGGCTGGCAGATTAAATCAGCCCTCTGGACCTTTTTCTTTCTTTCTTTCTCTTTCTTCTCTCTCTCTCTCTTTCTTTTTAGAGATTTTATTTATATATTTGAGAGAGAGTGTGTGGGGGAGGGGCAGAAAGAGAGGGAGACACAGACTCCTCACTGAGCTGGGACTTGATCCTAGGACCCTGGGATCATGACCTGAGCCGAAGGCACACTAAGTGACTGACTGAGCCACCCAGGAGCCCTGGACCTTTTCCTTATGTGTAAATTGGTGATTATTTTTTTGAGACACAATGATTTAAAAGAGTATCCCAAGGCACCTAATATTAAAGAGCCAAACGCAGCAGCCATATTCAATAACAACTCTGACCCACGCTGCTCATAAAGGCGGATGGTTCTCCCGTACATTCACAGCCTCGTACCTCCCTATCTCCACATAGTCAGAAGAACAGCACAGCATTCTGGGCCTCCTTTAAAAAAAAAAAAAAGAGTTTTTTTTTTCTTAGATTTTTTTCTTAGATTTCTTAGATTTTTCTTAGAGAAGACCAGCAAGATACAATTCTACAACGCGACCAATGCTGGTGGGGGGGAGTAGAAGTAGAGATGGTTCAGTAGCAATGATGAATATCATTGTCTTTTAGAAGTGAGATTTCTAGGAGAGAAGAAAAAGAAAGTTGTCTCGAATTTAAATAATTAGTGTATAAAAAACTTTAAAAGATCTTGCTAAGGAACTCCCCAAATCACTCCACCCGAGAAAAAGCTCTTCAATCATTTTCCAGTTTACTGGGATGAAGATATTCTTCTTTTCTTGTACGCTTTTAACTTAATTGAGTAAAAAACCTCACTCTTGTCTGTGCATAGTTCCAGTTTTTAAACAGCTTTCTCAATCTGTGACCTGATGTTTTTAGATCTGTGATAATTCCCTTCAGAACCTTGCTAGTGGAAGCCTCTGGAAAACAGACTTAGGGACCAAACACTTGCTCAACCCAATATTTTTCAAGGGACATTTCAGAAATAACTTCAAAATCTAATTTTAAAACCTTACACATTTCACTCAACGGTGTAACATTTTGAAAACTCAGTTTTAATATTTTATTTAGATCTTAAAAATGAACATATAGATGAACTAAGAGATATTGAGCTCAGACCTTATGACTCTTCATTGCTGACAGTAATTAGATCATCTGGCCCGTCAGTCTCCATGACACCTATAGACTCTGCAAGCCAAGTATGTAAAGGGTCAATGTGGAAAAAGACGATTTGGACATTTTATTAACAAAGCAACTGAAAGATTATCCTCTGCTGAAATTCATTCTGGATGAATGCCTTTGTAGTGCATTAATGTCACCACGGCATTGTCTGCTTGCTTCCGGAACAAATGTCATCCATATGAAAAGATTCTGTTGGCAAGAGCTAAATTCGTTTCTAGCAAAGTTTTTAAAAGCTGGTAGTAAGCACGCTGAGCTCTGAATTTGGGTGGGCAAGCCGTATTGAATGCTCTGGCGTGGAAACCCTGCCCTGATAATCCCTGAGCTAAAAAAAAGATGCAGAACACAAAAGGCATCCCGACAGCGGGAACTGGCAACACTTTCCTTTTCTGTGACCAAACCAGGAAGATTCGTCATTGCTGAACCATCTCCACTGCTCCTCTCCCATAAGCATTTGCTGCCTTGTAGAATTGTATCTCGCTGGTCTTCTCTAAGAAGAATTTAGAACTCTCTTTTTTTTCAAGAAGACCCAGAATGCCATGCTACTCTTCCAAATATGTGGAGACGGGGAGGTATGATGCTGGTTATGTGCAGGAGAAGCAAACCCCCTCATGAACAGAATCGTGAAGTTGCCACCCTCTGGCATTTTCCAGGATGTGTGGGTAGAGGATATGGGGTTGTAATACAGGTTTATTGTATAAAAAGTATAAAATACAAATGATTCTATTGAATGAACAAAACTTACCCATATCTTACTACCCAAAGACCACTACTGCGGCATAGACTCTTCCGGATGTACGCATCTGAAGGTGGGAGAATAGGCAGACGGTACTACAAATGGAGACTTCATTCTTTTGTGATTTGCTTGTTTTGACTGTCAATCATTTATTAATATTCTCCAGGATCAAGTAATACATTTCTACAAAGTAATATTGAATAGCGAAATCATATTTTAGCAAGTGGCAGGTGAGCCAAATTTATTTAATAAAGCCCTTAAAGTCAGACGTTGATTGCTGTCAGTAGAGCTTTGACAGGCAGATTTGTGCTGGTCATCTTGCACGACACGTACATAAATATGTGTACACTGCTCTGATCTTTTTCTCGGTGTGAATTTACAAAATATGGAAGAGTACGCGTATCTTCAAGCTCCTGGTGTATGATTTCCTCTGAAGGGCGGATATGGTATCACAGGCACAGTGAGGAGTGCTCGTCCATATGGGATCACACTTACCATTGCTCAGGGACAATCAACCAAATGCGGGGTCTAATATTTTGATAAATAAATATCTAATAGTTTAATAAAGAAAATCAATCCGCTTAGGAAAAATAACACAAGTCTTTTGCTTTCTCTTGAGGGAAGCTTTAGCTTTCCTAAACCTCACAAGCTATCCTTGACAAACCCAGCCAATGCATTGGGCCAACGTACCGTGTGCTTGTGTCTGATTTTCTGTGGCAGCTGAAGGCAGCCTGGGGAAATGGGTTCCCCATCTTTAACAGGTTTCAAGAACTACCTCCCTGTCCTCAGGGAAGAAGGGGGAGCTTGGTCATCCTTCCTCAAATGGAATGTAAGGAATCCTGATGCGTCCTCTCGTTTTCTACAGTGAAGCCTCAAGTCATAGACACGACAACTTTGAACCATGGGCCTTCCAGTTACGGCTTCTATTCACAGTGCTTTGCTCTTCAGCATGTTTCCATGAATACACCCATGTTATCTCTCTCCCACATAATTTTTACAATCCTTTATAAACTATATACCTCCTACATATACTCCTTTCTTGCCCTCTTTTACATTCCACACACATTTCGCTATTACACAAAATTCCTCCATCTATAGTTTATTCTCTGTCTGAGTCTCCTCTTAGATGACCTGGCTCTTTCTAAGAAAGGGCACGAGCTAGAACATTCCTGATCCGGGAGTAACTTGAAGAATGGTAGGAAACACCTAAAAATGATGTAATATGAACAACACTGAGGGAAATTAAAGAATAGAAATGATTTGACTTTTAATCCTTTTAAGTTTATTTTTTTTTTCAGATTATTTATTTACTTGAGAGAGAGAAAGAGCGTGAGACAGGGGAGGGGCAGAGGGAGAGGGAGAAGCAGGCTTCCCGCCCCCAGGATCATGACCTGAGCCAAAAGCAGACGCTTAACTGACTGAGCTACCCAGGTGCGCCTAATCTTTTTAAGTTTAAAAGTGTATTCACACAAAACCATAAGGAGATATCACATCCTACCAGGATGGTACTGGTGCGGATGTGGAAAAATTGGAACCCACTGAACATTGCTGGTGGGAACATAAAATGCTACAGCCATTATGGAAAACGGTTTGGCATCCCTCAAAAAGTTGCACATAAACTACCATATGAGCCAACAATTTCACAACTATGTATATACCCGAAGAACTGAAAGCCAGGACTCAACAGATACCTGTATGCCAGTGTTCATTGCAACATTAGTCACAATAACCAAAAGGTGGAAATAACCCAAGTATCCATCAACAACAGGTAAGTGAAATATTGTTCAGCCATAAAAGGGAACGAAGTTCTGACACCTGCTGCAACATGGATAAACCTTGAAAATGTTATGCTAAGTAAACAAATCAGACACAAAAGGGCACATACTGTATGACTTCACTATAGGAAATATCTAAAATAGGCAAATTCTTAAAAACAAAAAGTAGATTAGAGGTTACCAGAGACTGAGAGGAGGGATGAATGGGGAATTACTGCTTAATGGTTACAGGATTTCTATTTGGGGTGATGAAAGTGTTTTGAAAATAGATAGTGGTGATGGTTGCATAACATTGTAAATGTTATTAATGCCACTGAATCATACACTTAAAAATGGTTTAAAATTTTATCACAATTTATATATATGTACATGTTTTATCACAATTTTTAAAAAAACCAGTAATGTAATGTGCCAAAAACCATTGCATTGTACACTTTAAGCGGGTAGATTGTAGGGTATATGAATTATATCTCAATAAAACTGTTTTTTAACTTCTTTTCTAAAAATTCTCCCTCTCTGCATCTGAATTACTAAAGAAAGCACAAGTAAATTTGAAATATATTTTATATTTTTTGGAATTATGTTTCAGGGCCTTGTTGTCCTTTTTCCTAGGTACAGTTCCTGGTAGTATAGAAAAATGCCTTACCTGCCCTGTGCTGTGTGTGTTTATTTACAAGAGTGTGCATTTCTGTATGCAACAGCTAAACTTACATTATTTGAATGAAACAGCAGCTGATGCTAATGGTTTCCACCAGAGCTGGGCTTCCTGCTGTGACAGGGTGAAATCCACTGTCAACGAAGCAAGCAGAAATCAGCTAACCGGAGGCTGGTCATTTTTAAAATGTATTCAGAAATGGCGGTAAATAATATATAGCCGGTTTTGCTCCATAGGCGGAAAACGAGACCCAACTTTTGGAGGAACTCTTCATTGTGCTTCAATACTCAAGGATATGGAGTAAGACCAGGAAAAAGAATGGCTCGGGCTTACAGTATAATACGTCTGTTTTGAGGATGAGTGAGAAGCTGCATGACCCTTCTTCCTCCATTTATTGGATAGATCATTGAACATCTGACCTCTAGTTTCTCTTAACTTCCTACCTGCAGTTTTTCTTAGGTGAAATAGGAATACAGAAGTCAGGGTAATTGTGAAGTTCAAACGAAATACTTTGTCAAGTGATCCATCAATGTTAGTTCTCATTAATAAACTAAAAACATCAAGTGAGATTCAGCTCATGAGAATTTATATGATCTTTTCCAGATTCCTAGGCAGGAGCTAAGATTTTATTTTCTCTTTCTCCCAGCAAAGCCATTAATTCTCTCTGGCTGAGCCACACTACTGAATGCGAGCCACATCCCAAAAGATGGCCGCCATAAAGAACAGCAATGGTTGTTCATTACATCTTTCTTCTGTGAGTCAGACTCAGCTCTTCTTGTCAGATAGTCATATTTATTGTCACAATACATTCCTGTATTAGTTTTCTATTGCTTCCATAACAAACTACCACAAACTTAGTGGCCTAACACCACACAAATTTATTGTATTACAGTTCTCTAGGTCAGAAGTTCTACATGGTTCCCATTGGGCTAAAATCAAATTATTAGCGGGATAAGTTCCTTTTTTGGTAGCTCTAGGAGTATATCTGTCTCTTTACCTTTTCCTGCTTCTAGAGGCCACCAGCATTCCTTGGCTTATGGCCCCTTTCCTCCATCTTTATAGCTCACAGACATACGAAAGGCCAACAGACATATGAAAAGGTGCTAATCTTCAGGGGAATGCAAGTCAAAACTACGATAAGGTATCACATTGCACCTGTTAGGATGACTATCATAGAGAAGACAAGAGGTTCACAAGTGTTGGTGGGGGTATGGAGCACTATTAATGCAAATGTAAATTGTGCACTATTGGTAGGAATATAAAGTGATGCAGCCAATACAGAAAACAGTATAGAACCTTCCTAAAAAATTAAAAATAGAACTACCATATGATCCAGCAATCCCACTCTTGGGTACATATATCCAAATGAAGTGAAATCAGTATCTCAAAGAGATACCTGCACTCCCATGTTTATTGCAGCCTTAATCATAATAGTCAGGATAGTGGAAACACCCTAAACATTCATCGATGGATGAATGGATAAGGTAAATGTGGTCTATAATTTATACAATGGAATATTATTCACCCATAAGAAAGAAGGGAATCCTGTCTTGTGATAATGTGGATGAACCTGGGAGACATTATGCTAAGTGAAAGAGTCCAAACACAGAAAGACAATGCTGTATGATCTCACTTATAGATGGAACCTAAAAATGTTGAACTCATGGAAGCAGAGAGTGTAATGGTACTTTCCAAAGGCTGAAGGATGGGGGGAAATGGAGAGATGTTGGTCAAAGAGTACAAACTTTCAGTTATATGCTGAATAAATGCTAAGGATCTAATGTACAACATGCTTAGTAATAGTTATATGGTTAATATTACTGTATTATATACTTGAAATTTGCTAGAAGAATAAATCTTTAGTCTTCTCACTACAAAAAAAGTGGTAACCGTGAAATGATGGATATGTTAACAATCATGGTAATCATTTCACAATACATATATTAAATCATCACATTGTAGATCTTAAAAATTCACATTGTATAACTTAAATATATATAATTTTTGTCAATCATACTTCAATAAAGCTGGGGGGAATAGAAAAAAAAGTTTTAATTAAAAAAAAAATCAAGTGCATGATGGTAGCCCCTCTCTGACCCTGCTTCCTCTGTCACATTTCTTTCTCAAACCACAGCCAGGAATGGTTATCTGCTTTTAAGGATTTCTGTAGTTAGATTGGGCCCACCTCAATCCGCTGGGATCATTTCCCATCTCAAAATCTACTCCTTTATTCACATTTGTAGAGTCTCTGTTGCCATGGGAGGTACCATATTCCCAGCTTCTGAGGATTAGCTGTGGGCACCTTTCCCCTCTTGATGTCCCTTCTAGTCGTATGACCCTATGCATCTGGATTTTCCTCCTTGTATAGTGGAAGAACAATCATTTTCTCTGCACAAGTCCTTTTATAGTAACCCCTGACCTTTATAAAATGCCAGTTGACTATCTCAGGTTGCCCCTTTATATGTCATGGTTCATTAATAACTGGGACTCCTTGTCTCCCTCGGCCAGACTAGAGGAGAGCTATAGTAAATCCCCCCCCCCCCCAAGCTTATGAGGCAGGCTTATACTGAAATTAAAGATGGATGCAAGACTCTCTTCTGGTTATCTTGTTGAACTCTTTATCTTCTCACTTTACAGAAGAAGGCTGAGGACTTTTGTAGAGGCACCATTGCTTTGTTGCTAATACTATGGATTCCGGGACAGCAGAGTCTCAGCAGGGTTCTGGCAGTGAAGGAAGTAGCCTCTCTCTGTTATTTCTAGCACCACAGCTCTCCTCCCTGGCAAGATGGTCCACCATGGGAATCAAAGGGAGAATCTAAACCCCCAGTGCATCCAACAGAAACACCCACGATTGTACTTTTGCTGGCAAAGAAAGGAATTACTCTTAAACATACCTTTTCTGAGTCGGACAGACCAGAAATTAGATATAATTTGTATAGTTTTGATACTTACACCCTTTTTTCTTTTTGCTACTTACACTCTTAAAATGCCATTATCCACTCTAATTTCTTGGAGGAAAACACATCCAAATGTAAGAAATTTTTCTATTCTACAAAATAAATAAATGAACATAATTCACACTTATGTGTCTATCTCCCTGACAAGACTGTGGGCCCAGTTAGCTCAGGAACAATGTCTTATTCAGTGGGTACTAGTACCCACCACAATGCCCGGCACATAGTAGAGATCTGGTAAAAGATGGTTGAATAAATAAATAACATATGTTGGTAAACAACTGTCACTTACTTTTTTATTAATTTATCAGTGACTAAACCTATTTATAAATAGATGAACTTGGGGCACCTGGGTGGCTCAGCCATTAAGCGTCCGCCTTCAGCTCAGGTCATGATCCCAGGGTCCTGGGCTCGAGCCCCGTATCAGGCTCCCTGCTCAGCGGGAAGCCTGTTTCTCCCTCTCCCACTCCCCTGGCTTGTGTTCCCTCTCTCGCTGTCTCTCTTTGTCAAATAAATAAATAAAATTTTTAAAAATAAAAAATAAAAATAAATAGATGAACTTGTTCAAAATATTAAACAAGCACCTATTATGTTTCTGACACGGTGTTAGTTCTGGGGATAAAAACATGGAATAGATACATTAAAAGAAAATAAGTCCTAGAGATCTAATGCACAGTATAGTGAATACGGCAAACAATATTGTTTCATAATTATACAACTTACAAAGAGGTTAGATCTTAATTATCCCCACCATAGAAAAGAAATGACAATTGTGTGAAATGATAGATGTGCAAATTATCACTACATCGGCAATCATACCACAATACGTAAACGTATCAAACTAACATGTTTTACATCCTAAATTTACACAATGTTTTATGTCAAATACATTTTAATAAAATTACTTTAAAATTAAAAATACATGAAATACAGCTGCAGTCTGCCAGGTGTGAAAGAGGCAAAGACAAAGATCTGTATTATAAGGTGGGCAGTGCTATGAACAAAATACATTAGAGCAGAGTTGAAAAACCCTCAGTTGTGCCCAGCAAAGAGGGAGATGGTCAAAGAAGGATTCAGAGAGGAGGCTACATTTGTGTTGGCTATTAAAGGACATAGAAATAGAGCAAGGCGTTTAATGGAAATGAAGAAAGGGTGAGCAAGACAAAAGGTAGACAAGAACAGAGCTTGCTTACGGAATGGCAAGGATGTGTGGAGAGACCAGAACATGGTGGGGCCAGCCAGTGAGCAGCAGGAAATGGCGCTGGAAAGGGAGCCAAGGCCAAGAGCACAAGGTCTTGAATGCAGGAGCTCTTGAATGCTTGGGCTCTACTCTGTTGGCTGCATAATCCCCATCAAGGTGTGTGGCCAGAAAAGAACACCACTGTATCTCAGGAGATGAGTAGTACAGTGGTGAGACAGCTGGACTGAAGGCAAGAAAGCTGGGGGTTATGGCTGAACTGGGACAATGCGCACGAAGAAGGGTTCCTGCTTCCAGACTCTCACAGTGCACACACCGTTTCCAGATTCGTGGATCTGTGTGGGAATGGGTGAGCTCAGCTATTTATTCTATGTCTCATTCATCCAATCCCTACTACATCTCATAAAGCCAACCTTAAAATGAACTTTTCTATGCAGAAAGGCAAACACATGACTTTTGACAGTTAAAATCCTGGCATCTCCTTAGGCACACACTTAATAAAGATTTTGTCCTTATTTGCTCCAACCTAAATGTTGGCATCTATGTGACACCATAAACTGAATTATCTCGTTTATGAGAAAAGAGATTAGCATCATGGGGCAGAGTGTGACATTCTTCAACCATTTGCCAGCACTCTGAAATGCCTGATGTCATATGGAGGTGAGGACATGGTACAATTTGCTCCTCGTCCTCTTTGCTGAGCTTGCGGGCAGAAATGCCATTTGGAGAGTTTATATGTTTGACCAAGGAAAATAAATGCTTGCTTTTGGATGGAAAGCAAACTTTATCGTTCATATTATAAAGTACATTGTAAATTTCCGCAACTCTGTGATTTACAAGCACAGAGTGATACCCAGTTTATCTGATTCCTTCCATTTTCTGCCACATTATTCAATTTATAAAAAATAAAACAAATTATGAGAACATTATAAGACCAAGATACACTAGAGATTCCTTTTCGTAATCCCTAAAAGGCAAAATGGTCAGCGTTGTTACTGGTGTGGAAGTGAGAACATGAGTAACTTTTTCTCATCTTTATTTTTCTTGTCTTTAATAAGTATATTCTAAAGACACTCTCTGCATGTGTTTAATACATTCCATTTTCCTAATAGAACCTGATGAATGAGCAGCACCAATTAAATTCTGCCCGATCTGACTTTCAGAGGTAAGATCTCTTCTGGGGAGGTCCGGTTCTCCAAGCCTGCGCCCCTCAAATTCCAGAAAAGCTAAGGCCTCTCCCCTTCTCCATGGTCCCTGCATTATCCTTTGTGAATGAAGTAAATTCTTCTACTTCAACAGAGTAGGAATTCAGAGTAACCCCATTTTCTCAGTGAGCAGACATTCTGCACTGCCAATCTGGCTCGGCCATATTTAACTCGCAGTTTGTTTGGGGTTTTGTTGGGTTTTTGTTATTGTTGTTTTGTTTTTTTCAAAGCCATTACTTTTGGTTTGCGGGCAAAGGACAAGTATGCTCACGTTACCCTGGGCAATGGAGATCACTGCCTCCTACGGGGTCGCATGGCAATGCTGGTGTAAAATGTTGATCAATGTCTGTGCCCTTTGGGCCTGAATCAACCCCAGGAAATTTAAAGTAAGGAAACAAAAGGGGGAATAGTGGTGTCTGTACGCAGATGTTCATATCAATATGGCACTAACAAGCAAAGTAGCCAGCCTAAATGTTCAACAATAGAGGAATTACAAATTATGATATAATCTGTGATATTTAAACTTTGCTTAGACAAGACAGTGAGACCTTGTCTTCATTGAAACATTATACATAAGCTAAAAATGTCAATGGATTTAAAATATTTTAAAGAGCAAGTACTCTAGGTAAGATAAGAAATAAGAGTAGGACTGAGGCCCGCTTGTTTGTGCCCCCACCCCCAAACCACCTCTGAAGAATTCACAGGGCACCATGACGTAACATGAAAACCACTGTGACGTCATTTCTGTTGTCACTAAAAATAAGTGCATAGCCACATAAGCAAAATGTTTGAGGCAATGTGCATAAAGTAACATGGAAGGGGAAGAATGGAATACGTGCACGCTATACACACCTATATTCATACAATTGTATAAACGTGGATAATTAAGATTGGAAAAATGGTGGATAGCTGAATATAATTGGCCTTATGGCTCAAGGTTTTTTAGAAACGTACAACTCTCCTTGATGGAAATGTGTTTATCAAAGTCATGATTAGCACTGATGCTTTAGGCAATTAACTTGGCCTTCCTCAGCATTCCCATCTGTGAAATGGGAATCATTATGATGTTTGTGTTGTGGGGCTATCGTGAGCCTCAAATGAGTTGTGTACAGTGCTCAGAACGGTGCCTCAACAAGTTTTTGCTGTCTTTAGTAATATTATCATTCCAGCACAGCCAGTTGTAGAAGGTTTGGGGGGAAAAAGAAAACTTCAGATTTAGCCACCTGTCGGTCTGCTTGCTTTTCTGCTCAGCACGGTAAATGCCCACCCGCACTGGCTACACAAGGCTGCCGCTGAGCTAAGACTCGCCACAGCTGTGGAAAATCCCAGAAAACAGTGACTAGGAGTGCATGTAGGCCCCTATGCCCCTATTTCTTAAATACCTGATAAAAACAGCACATTCCTTCTGGAAATTGTAATGTGATTAACAAAATCAGCACACCTGAAGTGCCATTCTTCTTGCATATATACTGAATTCAGGAATTCAGAGAGGGAATTCAGGAATTCAGAGAGAGAAAGAATCAGAGAAGATTCTTTTAAAAGACTCTGATATGTAAGTACATTGACCAAATGGGAAAGAAAGATCCGTATCTACACGGATGTTATCTGCCATATAAATATAGGGTCAGGAGGATGCTGTCAGCTAAAATCCCCTCTCCACCCCCTCATCCAAGCCTCTGATTTCTGACGCTGATTCTGGTGTTTCAGCCTTCCATCAACGTAGCAGCTTCTTCAATACACAAGTAGCATTTATTTTTGTATGAACTTCAATTGGTTAATCAGCAAACCCTACTGGGTTCCTCGATGTCTAAATATGTTGATTAAAGCCTTACAATTTTTGTAAAGCTACTCACTTTTAATATGGTGTTTAAAAAATGCTTCCAGTCTTCTGTTTTCAAGAAAGCAATCTCTGGACCCCTCCCACCCCCGCCCCGTTTTTTCTTTAGAACTTTTTAAACTTTCATTTGGAAAGTACCCTACATCAGCAGCGACATCTAGTGTCTGAATCGAAGAGGAATTCGTTCTTACTTGCATCTCCCACGTTGACAGATTGTGCTCATTCAAACAATAAGATGTATTGAGTATGCCAGGACCTGTCGTAATTCCTTTAAGTGCCTAATCTCATCTAAGATGTAAGCAAATTTTTATGTTGATGCTATTTGTGTGTGTGTGTCTGTGCGTGGCTTAGAAAAGCAAGACATGGAGAAGTGAAGACACTTGTCCATGCTTACACACCATTGCAGTTCGTCCTCCTTCCTTCCGATCAGAATCAGTACTTCCTCCAGGGCCACTGCCCTTAACCTCCCATCTAAAAATATGCAGGAAAAAAGTGCTCAGAGTTGACTTCGGTGATTCAGTTGCAAGAGGGTAGGACCAGAAACCCCAAAGGCTTCTCAAAAATAAAAGGACACATCTTTGAGAAAAGACAAAGAAAAAAATTACTTTTTTCTTTTTTTTTAAAGATTTTATTTATTTATTTATTTATTTACTTATTTATTTGACAGAGAGAGAGAGAGCACAAGAAGGG
This sequence comes from Ursus maritimus, assembly GCF_017311325.1. Classification (NCBI taxonomy): domain Eukaryota; kingdom Metazoa; phylum Chordata; class Mammalia; order Carnivora; family Ursidae; genus Ursus; species Ursus maritimus. Next base: position 32,845,485 of record NW_024427107.1, on the reverse strand, counting down.
GAGCAGCAGAGGGACAAGCAGGCTCCCTGCTGAGCAAGGAGCCCGACCAATATGGGGCTCGATCCCGCACTGCGGGACTTGATCCCAGCAGCCTAGAATCATGACCTGAGCCAAAGGCAGACGCTTAACCAACTGAGCCACCCAGGTGCCCCTACTTTTTTCTGATATGAGAAAGCAGTAACCTGATTTCTCTAGAATCCTAAAGCTAGAAAAATCCTATTCATGCTCCCATAACTTGTTTTAAATAAAATATGTTTTTGGATTCTCCTAATTGTAGGACTAGACTCCGAGGAGTGGAGGCACGTGGGTGATGGATGGTCATACAGGGGACTGAAGGGAAGAAAGCCAGACTAAGCAAGGCAGTAGGTTGTCTTTAATGAAATCTCCCATCCTTGAAGGCAGCAGTGTAGTCTTGACCCAATAGAAAACCTGGAATTTAATGAAGATTGAAGAAAGAATACCAGCTGGTTTCCTAATGCCACTGTGCATCTCAACAAGAATGAGGCATGCCAAAGAGAAGGAGAGTGTGGTAAAAATGACAAAGAGACGTTTGTAAGTCTCTGATAAGAAAGCCTTTAATAAATAAGACCTCCTTATCCACTGATAGAACATAAGCATTGCTTGAAGACCTAAATCTAGTCCATTCCCTTTGCAAAGACGAACAACATTCACAGATGAGACTCTATGCCATTTGAAAACATAGGAAAGGATGACATTTATAGAAGTGAAGAGTGACCCAGCATTAAAGCAGCCTTGACTCCAGGAAATTTACATCCAAACTTGCTTCCACCTGGGGCCACTTCCCCTGATTTTGTGCTTAACAGAGGTAGACAACAGAGAGTAGGTACAAAAATGTTCACTATTGAACAATTTCTCAGCCTTCTCTCCCCTGGCAGGCGCACAGACAGGGCCCAGTGGAATCTGTATGGTACCCAGAGGAGTAAGCAACACCCAGAGCAGGTGGCAGAGATGCTCCCCGAGGAATGGTGTCCAGAAGATGAACCTGGGGGAGGAGAGAAAAGAGTAAGAACAAAACAGAAGAAAGGATAGCATCAGTTGACCTGTCTTATTCATGAGCACCAGTGAGACGCTCTCTGGAAATACGCAGAAGTAAAGAAGTGGGAGTCTTTGGACGGTACTGGAATCTGGCACCAGCAGAGGGGAGGAAAGCATGCTCACGTATTTTCAAGCCCGGTGGTGTCTGATGCGGCTGGACTGGCCCGTCCACGTCCTGGCAGGCAAATCGGCTTTTCTTTTCCAGCAGCACCACCTGGTGGTTAACGGGAGGAACAACTCCTTGCTGTCTAACTCCTTTTTTCACCTTTTACAGAGATTATGCTCACATAAACTTTTCCTCTTAGATTTCTTTAATGCCTTTAGTAAAAATACTCTTATTCTTCCTCTGTATATTCTCCCTTTCAAACACCACTTACTGCAAGAACATCGTTTTCTTTCTCACCATCCTCTCCTGTGCTTCCTTTCTCTCACTCCAGCAGTGTTCGGGAAGATACGGAGTCCAGGGCAAAGCGACCACCTGAGTTTGGAAATATGGCATCCATTAAATTGTGAGTGAGAGTCTTTGAGTGCATCAACTACTTGACAGTAAATGTATACCTTTGAACACTGCATGAAAACTTTTAGAAGCTTTTTGAATTACTAAAGCACTGTTGAAAATAGTCTGTGAATATTGCTACATCAACTCACATCTTAAAGACTGCAGTATCTTTTAAAAGTTTTCTGGGGCACCTGGGTGGCTTAGTCAGTGAAGCAGCTGCCTTTGGCTCAGGTCATGAGCTCAGGGTCCTGGGTTCAGGCTCCCCACTCAGGGGGGAGTCTACTTGTCCCTCTCCCTCTGCCCCTCCCCCAGCTCATGCTCTCTCAGGCGCTCTCTCTCTCTCAAATAACTAAGTAAAATCTTTTTTAAAAAATCTTTAAGAAACCATGCACACTGTATAGAGTACCAAAGCTGACATATAATTTTACACCCAGCTTTCTACAGAAGCACAAAACTGATCCAGAAAATCAAAGATTATATTATGAATCTCTGTTATTTTATTTATTTTTCTTATTGAGATATAACTGACATAACATTGTGTAAGTTTTAAGGCATACAATGTGTCGATTTGATATATTTATATATTGCAATATGATTCCCATCTTAGGTTTGCTAATACCTCTCTCACATTACATAATTATCATTTCTTTTTCTGTGGTGAGAACATTTAATGTCTAATCTTTTAGCAGCTTTGAGGTGTATAATACAGGATTGTTGACTATCATCACTAGACTGTGTATTAGAGCTCCAGAATTTATTCATCTTCTAGTTGCAGGTTTGTAAACTTTGACCAGCTATGCTATTTTATTTTTAAATTTTTTAAATTTAAAATTTTTTTAAACTGTGTTATTTTAAATGTGCATAAAAATATATTCATTTGTTCCTTGAATAAATATTTATTGATGTCTAGCACGTGCCGATCACTATTTAGGTGCTAGAAACACTGGCTAATAAAATAAAAACCCTGTTTTTAGGAAGGTTACATTCTAGTAGGAGCAGCAGACAGATAACATTAGAAATAAATGCTATTATGTTAGGTTAAGTGCTGTGACAAAAACAGCCAAGCAAGGTAAGGAGAAAGAGATTAACAGGGCGCTACACTTCAGAGAGTATGGTCAGGGAAACCTCTTTGAGGAGGTGACATTGGAATGAATGAGGGAGTGATCTGTGGAAAGATCCAGGGAAGGCCATCCCAGGTGAAGAGAATATCAAATGTAAAGGCTTGAAAAGGCCTGTTGGGGAAATAGTGAGTGTCTCCACCAGAGAGCAGTGGGTGGGACACCAGCGGGGACTGGGGACAAAGGCAGCTGGCACAGATTACATAGAGCCCTCCAAGCCATCATCAGGACTTTGGCTGTTACCCAGAGTGAGAGGAAGTCACTGAAGCATGGAGCTCAAGGCAATGAAGCTCTTTGAGTTACTTTTTCAAAGACGCACCCTGGCTGCTGTGTGGGGAAGTCTGTGGGGGCAAGACTGGAAACCGGAGACCAGTTGGGAGCCATAGTTTAAAAGCAGAGTCCGTAGGACTTGCTAACAGGTTCACATGGTTTAAAGAGAGGGGTGAGACATGAGTGTGTTTTGAGTAGCTGGTGGTGCCATTTAAGAGATGAGATGAGAGGGGCGCCTGGGTGGCTCAGTTGTTGAGCATCTGCCTTCGGCTCAGGGCGTGATCCTGGTGTTCTGGGATCGAGCCCCATATCAGGCTCCTCTGCTAGGAGCCTGCTTCTTCCTCTCCCACTCCCCCTGCTTGTGTTCTCTCTCTCTCTCTGGCTGTCTCTCTCTCTGTCAAATAAATAAATAAAATCTTTAAAAAATAATAAAAGAGATGAGATGAGAGGCCTGGGAAGTGGGGGCTGCCGGGAAGAACACAGGATGGCACATGGGCTCATGGACATGTTAGTTGTGAGATGTCTGTCAGGAATCCCATGGAGTTGTCTTCTAGGCAGTTGGCTATATTAGCATTTCAGGGGAGAGTTGGGGCTGGAGATACAAATATGGATATCATCAGTATATTTAAATGTTGTTTAAGGTCATAGGACTAGAAAAAAATCACCCGAGAGAGAGTGAAATAAAGAGAGAACAGACTAGAAAAAAGCACCTGGAGAGGAGGGAAGAAACCAGGAGATGTGTCTCAGAAGAAAAGTGAGGAGATAGAAACACACATGTACATACATGCCTGTATACCTGTGGGTGTGTATGTATAGGTGTGAATGTGTGTGTGTGTGTGTGTGTGTGTGTCCAGTGTATCCACATCTATTAAATAATTAAATTCATAACTGAGCACTTAGTATTTCTCTGATTCAGTGCCAAGACTAAAGGAGAATAAAGGAAGGTGGGAGAGAAGAAGATACTTTCTGATTTTGATTTATGACTTAATTAGTGAATATTCACATGTAAGCTTTCCTAAGAATGAAGTTATTACAGAACAATAGCATGTGATTAAATTTTGTCAAGTCATTTGAAAGATACTATCTGACCTGGTGATAAAATGACACATTTACAATAAACATCAATTATAGGGGCTAATTAGAGAACTAATCTGTAATTGGATGTCAGCAATTAATAGATATATCTGAGAGAGTTCCTTTATCAAAAAAAATTTAAATATTTAAACCTTCGCAATCTCACTGAATTTAAGAAAGATACATTTTCACTGTATACACCAAGGCATTTTTGCTGGATAGGAATGACGCGTATCCTCATAATAAAGAAAGTGAATACAGCTCTCTTTCCCTTTCTTCCTTAATATTGGCTAGAAAGTCAGATTTGGCTCTGTGTTTTCTTAATAGAATCCTTTAAGTAAAAGAATAATTGGAGCTCAGATTTCACACTCTTGTGATGAGTGAGCAAAGTCAGCTTGAAGTGTGCCTCTGTGTAGCTGCAAAGAACACAGAACATTCCATTGTTTCAGAAGGAGCACTTCAAGCTTCTGTTTGTCCAGACCCCGGTTTCTTAAGGAAACAATACAGAAAGTGTATCAACTACACAACAAATAGAAGGAGCAAATGATGTGGCTTTAGGAACTGTTGTTTCACTGCTTGATCTCAGGATGTCCAAGTGACAGATGGAGAAACCCAACACACGTTAGTCCCCACGCCAAGAGAAACGGGCTCTGTTAGAGAAATGATATTCGGGAGACCCTTGGGGATCAGGGCTCCAGGAGCTTCATGGATCCCAAAGATTTTCATTATATAACAGCCCTGAAAATCGTCTTCCAAAGTTTTTATCACTGCACGACCTCTACTTCGTCATGGACTTGTGATTAGTCTGACTCATATTTCTCACAGCCAGTGCCTGCCAGCTGCAACCCTGATTTTATTCTTTTGCTTCTCATCCCAGCTGGCTGGGGAAACGCTGCATCTACCTCCATCAAAAGCTAAGTTTCCCTAAAAGAAAATTCACATGGAAAGAAACAGGATGAAACAAAGAAACAGGCTCTATTGAATTCTTTTAGATACTTTGTCTCAATTTCTTTGTATTCTTTTTTATCCATTCAATGAGTAGATGTAAACAATACCATTTTCAGTCCTAGGAAGCTTTACTGAGAACTTCCCAACAAAAACTTGAGAATAAGAAAAGTAAGTTTAAAATTCCATATATCAGCTACACAGCTCTAAGAGTTGGGCTTTGTAATCTGCACAGTATGGCTAAGAACAGACATTGAAAGACTCTCCTTAAGGAGCAGAATGGCCCTCAGATCTGAAACTCTTACTTGGTGAATGTTGACATGCTGACAGAAAGGATGTACCAACGGGGGGAAAGGTTGATTTGTCACCAAAAAATGGAAAATGAAAACTACAGAGGTATATAATAGAAGAGTTTGTCCAAACATGATCCAATGTTGAGAAAACAGTAGCCAGCAGATCAAGTATTTTAGTTCTCCTGGCAAAATTATCCATATTTTGGAGATAACGGCTGGGTGGTACAGCCAACAAAATTCTATTCTTATCATCTCACTTTGAAAATCACCCCTTTCAGTGAGCTGGATGTGCTAAACTATTCCAGGTCTACTGATATAAGACTTTTACTTCTTCTATTTATCTTCTTTGTCCTGAATTCCATATTCACTGAGCAAACTTCTGATTTGGTTTCCTATGTGTGGGGACCTTCCTAGTGGAATTCAATGGATGTAGTCATGGTGATCTGACTATTTCAGCTCATATCAGAAGCGTACTACTCCTTATAAATTAATAACTTGACTTTTTTGCTCTATATATCACACTTGTGACCTCACTCCTTATGAGCCTGCACATGAAAAGGGAGTTCATTGCAGTGACAAAGTAAGCTTCTAAACTTGCAGATTTGAAGGTTTGGTTCTAGACCTGGAGAACTTTATTAAGGTGTATCAACTCAGGGGACTCCTCAGAAAGTAGCCATCTGGCCTGCACGTGGCCACACATACCCTTCTGCATTGCTAGGACCTGGCAAGAATGCCGGATTGTAACTACTCTGCCGAGATAGGTTATTGCTCTTTTCCAAAAGGAGAGGCAAGAACTAGAAGTCAGGACCCTGGGGAGGTAACTGGGGAGATAAGAGGAGGGATCAGGGCAAGGGAAAGGTCAATCAATGTAAAAGATGAGATTGGGAAAGGATAAAGAATCCTGGAGTTCCTGGTGAGAACCATCCATAATACACAATAAGAAAAAGACAAAGGGCTAAGAAGAAATTTTTCAAAACTGGGTGCTTAGAGCAGGAGTGACAGCTTGCTAAGAGTAAGAGTAGGTGGGAAATTTCTGTCGGCAGAACCCAGGCAGCTACGAGGCCAGACTTCAAGTGACTACAGTAAGTCATTTGGACTTGAATTCAAGGAGTGAACCCAAACGTAGAGGAAATTATATTGTTCCTTCAGCACCTAAACAGAAATGAGTGCAAGTTGCTTGGCCTTCGATCTGATGGTGGGAAGTAAAGAGTACGTCCAGAACTGCCTGAAGTGGCATGAGTGACCCTGTGTCAAATAATGGGAGACTGTGTGACGAGAATTTATCTTTTTACATCTCGGTAATACGTGTGCATATCCACATCTGGTTTTATTACAGCATTAATAGAGCTTAATTACTGTTCACTAGACCTGATCACAACTTATTTACTTACCTACTTACTTACTTAGTATTTAGATCACAGCTCTTTTAGAGAGAGACATGCTGAGAAGAATGAAGGATGGGACACCGCATCATGGCATCGTCCACAGGAGTGGCTCTTAATCCTTTCGGTCTCAGGACCCTTAGCTCTTGAAAGTTACTGAACAACCCAAACAACTTTTGTTACTGTGGGTTCTATCTATTGATAGTCACTGTATTAGAAGTTAAAACTGATAAATTGTTAAGTATTTATTTATTAGTTCATTTCAAGATGATGGATTCATATAATGAATAATAAATGAACATAACAGATTTTATGAAAATAATATTTTCTAAAACAAAACATGTAAAAGTGCCACTTGCAGTTTTGTAAATCTCTTTAATATCTGGCTAAATAGAAGACAGCTGGATCCTTATGTCTGTTTCTGCATTTACTTGAAGGAAATCCAGCTTCACATATATACGTGGCTGGAAAATGGAGGAGTCGGGGCACCTGGATGGCTCAGTTGGTTAAGCGTCTGCCTTTGGCTCAAGTCATGATCCCAGGGATGGGATTGAGCCCCACATGGGGCTCCTTGCTCAGCGGGGAGCCTGCTTCTCCCTCTGCCCCTCACTCCACCTGTGCTCTCTCTCTCTCAAATAAATAAATCCTAAAAAATGAAGGAAAGAAAGAAAGAAAAAGAAAGAAAGAAAGAAAGAAAGAAAGAAAGAAAGAAAGAAAGAAAGAAAGAGGGGCGTCTGGGTTGCTCAGTCGTTGAGCGTCTGCCTTCGGCTCAGGGCGTGATCCCGGCGTTATGGGATTGAGCCCCACATCAGGCTCCTCCGCTGGGAGTCTTCTTCTTCCTCTCCCACTCCCCCTGCTTGTGTTCCCTCTCTCGCTGGCTGTCTCTCTCTCTCTGTCAAATAAATAAATAAAATCTTGAAAGAAAGAAAGAAAGAAAGAAAGAAAGAAAGAAAGAAAGAAAGAAAAGAAAAGAGAAAGAAAGAAGAAAGAAAGAAAGAAAGAAAGAAAGAAAGAAAGAAAGAAAGAAAGAAAGAAAAAAGAAAGAAAATGGAGGAGTACATTAATAGCCTTTTTGGATAATTGTGGATATTCTTTAGTAAAACACCAAAATTTAACAATGTTTTCTTAAAATATTTTCTTAAAAGTTATGTATAAATAAACTCTGTGAATCAACTTGTCATACTGTGTTCCACTAAAATTTATTGGTCTTTCTTGCATTGTGAATAGATATTTTATCTGTGCATGAATTTGTAACATCATGCACTGTTTATTTAGAAAATACTGGTTCACCAAGTTGTGCATATCTTCAAAATGTTGGCACAATTTGTTATACAATATCAAAAAAATAACATTTTTTTAAAAATTACCACTGGTCTCATCAAAAATGTCTTTAAGCATTGAAAAGCTGGCACGCTTACAGAGTAGATATGTTTTTCAAAATCCTAATTTTCTCTTTAAAGTTCTAATTTTATCATTGCCAACAAATGCTTTTAGTTGTTTTTCTTGAAATGAGAAGCTCACTTTGCTCATTTACAAGAAAATATTTGATCCAAGTCCGAATATCCAGTTTGTCAGTTGCTCTTTTAAGTAAAAATGGTGCTCGATGAAAAAAGTGTCAGGGCACTTGGCTGGCTCAGTCAGTAGAGCATGTGACTCTTGACCTCATGGTCGTGAGTTCATGCCCCACATTAGGCATAGAGCTTACTTTAAAAAGAAAAAGAAAAAGTGTCTAATTCAGTTTGCAGCTCAAACCATTGCACAAGTGCTTTTCCAAAAGAAAACTGCAGCAGAAGTTCTTGCAAATTTTCCATTCTGTTACACCAAACATTAAAAGAATGTGTACTCAGGAGTTGAGATTAACTATTAATCGCAACCTAATTTTCAATAATATGAGTATAATTAATAATTTTTATTTAACAACAAGGTCATTCTTAAGAAAAATTGGCATTTTAAAACTATGCACGGTGGTAAAGAAAAAAATGATTACTGTCACCATTTACTGCCACAGCCTTCATTTATGCCAAGAACCCAACAATTTTATCCATCAGTGCAAATGTCAGAGCAGTGAAAAAGGCAAGGGCAGAGAGGGGCAGAATGAGAGAGAGAAGCCCAAGCAGCCTCCATGCCCATCGAGGAGCCCAACACAGGGTTCTATCCCACAACCCCGAGATGCCGACTGAGCCACCCAGTCGCCCCCTTATATCTTGGTACTATTATAAAATAATTTTGACTTCACTGACCCCCTGGAAGTGTCTCAGGGGCCCCAGGGGTCTGCAAACTACTTCCAGCATACCTGGTCCGTAGCACAGGTTGTGGAAGAAAATTACCTGGTTGTCCAGATGATGGCAGCAGAAGGTTTTAGTCAGAGAAAGAGAGGAGGACCGCGGCCCTGACAAGGAAGGGTATGATGTGTTTGGAGACCATCCTGGGAGAGGGTGTACCCGTTTAATCACAATGCAACAACTACAATACACATCCCCACCCCCACTTATCTTGGATTAATTTCACAGTTGATAAACAGTTCTTTAGGGAACAAATTGCTTGAGTTTTTAGGTCAGTAACCTGTGGGCACTTGTTATTTCATTGGAGAAGAATGGATTTCAAGACGTGCTAATTTTACATGTAATCAGAGCACTTACTACTCAATCATGTGTTTACTTATGTATGTTTGTATTTATTTATTTATTTATTTATCTTTAAAGATTTATTTATTTATTTTAGACGGGATGGGGGCGGGGGAGAGAGAAAAAGAAGCTCAAGCGGACTCCTCGCTGAGTGTGGAGCCCCACTCGGGGCTTGATCTCACGACCCTGAGCTCATGACCTGAGCCGAAACCAAGGGTTGGCTGCTTAATGGAATGAGCCACCCAGGTGCCCCTCATGTGCTCATTTATTAATGTTTCAACAAATAACTTCTTGAGCCACCTGGAAAGACAAAGGCACTGTGAATAGTAGGCGTGATCAATCCACATTGGTTGCCAGACAAAGAAGGTTGAGAGAGATGAGGACGAAAGCTAACAGAGACATCTCTGCCTCCTTGGACATGGAGAGAAGCCAGCATCAAACAGACCACAAAGGTCAGAATCCGGTGTCTGCGTGTGAGCCCTAAGTGGAACACCGACTGAACTGGGTCAACAAGTAGCTCCTCCTCGCTGAAGCTGCGGGGTTTGTCAATTCCAGGCTGGGTCCCTAGCTCCGACGATCCCCATCCTTCCTCATTCCTGTGGCAAAGTGTCCATTTATCACTGTATCAAAGCACTAGCAGAAAACACTTTTTAAAAATCCTGTGCCCTTATTGAAATGTTAACCTTGCATTTGGCTTGAGAAACTTCATTCTCTTTCAGGTGGATGATGGTTATTTCCTGAAAGGTCTGAATTAGCTCGTGAGTTTTATTCTTTTCAGACCACTCATTCAGTACAGAGCAGACATTGAATATTTTTGCCACCCAGAATCTTTTCTCCCTTCCTCAAGGACTAGCCCCCAGTTTCCTTTTGCTGGAGCCAGCCCTTCTTTGTTCTTAGTCTGTGTAGCTTGGGAAGGGGCCGATGTCACCCGCTTCCCCAAACAAATGTTCTATCTGCTGGCCATGATGACTTGATTAAGGATGGGCAGGTGACTCAATCTAGGCAAATGGGAGTGAAAGCCAGAAAATTTCTTGAAGTTTTTGAAGAAAGAAGCTCTCCTTTACTGTTGGCGTGGCTTACAGAACGTGGTTCAGGTATACAGGTGCAGGCTTCCAACCCTCCATTAGGAAGGGAGAGTCTGACTGCTAACAGAGCCCACAGAGGTGGAAACAGCCAAGAAGGAGGGATACTGAGGCCTGATCTTAGCCCCTGGCTTCACATTATTGCTTTAGCCATGTAGTGTTGGAGTTCTTATTGTTCTCAAGCAAGAGTCCTCACTGATACATCTCCCCACCCCCTAGTACCAGATACAAATCTACATAGAGAACCAGATAATCCAGTTTCCAAAATATCACACTTGCAAATCTTCATGCCTTTGTTAATTTATCCAGAATTAATTTTTCCTTCTTTTCCATGTTTCCTTAGCATGCTACAGAGAGCTGATATTAAAATACTTAATAACATTTCATGTTGTGATTTATTTTTATACTTGTCTTAGATTTTGAGCTCAGAAAAGGAACCATGTCTTTTTTTAAAATAATTTTTATTATGTTATGTTAGTCACCATACAGTACATCCTTAGTTTTTGATATAGTGTTCCATGATTCATTATTTGCGTGTAACACCCAGTGCTCCATGCAATATGTGCCCTCCTTAATACCCACCACTGGCCTAGCCCAATCCCCCACCCCCCTCCCCTCTGAAGCCCTCAGTTTGTTTCCCAGAGTCCACAGTCTTTCATGGTTCATCCCCCCTTCTGTTTACCCCCCCCCAAACTTCCTATTTCTTATGAAAAGGAACCATGTCTTAATCATCCTTATATTTCTAGTACCTAACAAAACATTTAGCACATATATCTGACAAACTGTGGTCAAACTATATTTCCAGAGTGGGAGAGAAGTTTAACAAAGGTCTTCCATCTCTGGAGACTTCCAGCCCAGCATCAGTCATTTGCTTGACGTGCGTAATAGAGATCCCAGCCCTTGGTGTCTTGGTGGGTTTTAAGCCCATTTCTCCTTAGATCCATTCCTGGACCTTTCCACTGATCGGCTCTGGGTGGCAGAGGGGAGAATTTCTCATATTTTCACATTATCTGGCATCTGGCTACGTTCCACCAATGAGCATTAATGGAATTTGGAGAACAAAATAAAAGGAGAACCCAGAGTATTTCTCCCCTTCTCTCTGCCTGAAACCAGATCTCAGGTAATGGCTGTGTCTCTAAAAAATAACCAGATCCTGCTAATCAGACCTACTTTAGTGTCAACTTCATCTGGGTTGCCATGGCTCCTGAGCTCTAGGAATATTGTCTCCTTCTAAGGAAGGTGAGAGCAACCGGCTCTTGCTAATTTCTAGGTTGCTTCACTGTTCTTTTGGTTTTTCAGTATCTTCCCTTGCCTGTGTAATCAATTCCAAGCATTGGTTCATCTGATCTCACTGAGACACAATGAGATGACAGAAGGTAAGGGATTTCTGCTTGTTACAATGCCTCTCGAGGAAGGTAGAGGTGAGTTTCTAGCCACAGCAGAAAAATCTCCAAGTAATTCAATTCAATAAACTGTTTTTTAACTCAAAACTTAATTCACATAAAATTTAATCAGTCAAGTTAATAAAAAGATCAAAATTTTTGAGTTAATGTATGGCAGCATACATTTAATTTTTGTTACAAATAATACAGTATTTGATGTTTCCACTACGGACAAACTATGTTGCAGAAAGAACAAATGCATTGAACCTTAATTCATCGGGGTCAGGTTGCATAACCTTCTTGCAAACTTCTGAGGCATCCTCTCACAACGTTTCATCACTAGTTCCCCATGGTCAATTGGAAATTGTTTCTGTCCATTTAATTCACAGAGATGCCCGTCTACATGAACTAGTGCAATAACGCATGAACTAACGCATTCTACTCCCCAGGGTTTGCTATACATCAGCCATGGGGTGCGGTGTCAGGGTACAAGTAGGTATGAGACATGTAGGTAAAATTGTGTAGTAGTGCAAATTCATCCTGATTATCCTAACACTCAGGTCGTTGGCTGTCTTATATCATGTTAACATTCCTTCTGTCACAGACTGTATTCCCACCAAAGCCTGTCTCATCCAAAGATCAGTTACCTTCAAGTGCAAATGACTGGTGGCAACTTAAACAATTACCCTCTGAGAGGAGTATGAATTTCAATGGGTAAATCTTAATATAAAAAATGTAATCTTCTTCAGTGGAATTTGAAATGAGAGCAAGTTGAGGTAGTTATCCAAGGCCCAGGTTACCTTCCCGACCTCTGCAGTAAGACCACTATTCCTTGGCCTACATTTTCTGCAGCCCCACTCTGAAGGTATTAAAGTTTTTTACTAAATATTCTATTCCATTGCCACTTATGGTGAAATGTGTATAGGTAATGCTACATTTTCAATAACCTTGTGTTAGAAATAAAGGACTTCCCTATGAACAGCCCAGTGAGTATTTCAAAATGTAACCTTGCTCTTCCTCTTTCCTTCCCTTCTGTTCCCTTCCCTTTCCTTCCACGTTCTTCCCTTCCCTTCTCTTTAGGGGTCAAGGCAGCCCAGCACAGGACACCACAGCCCAAGCTGAGTGAGAAGGGTATCCATGCAATGTGGGGGTGAGAGGCTAGAGGTGGTGATGGTTACATACAGAAGAACTGGCCAAATAAATAAAGTGTTGAGAATAATGGAAGCCTGGTTTCTTACTTTTGGAAAAAGGAATTACAAATACGGAAATGGGATGGGGCTCCTCGGTGGCTCAGTCAGTTAACAAACTGACTCTTGGTTTCAACTCACATTGTGATCTTAGGGTTGTGAGATCAAGCCCCATGTCTGGCTCCATGCTCAGCACAGGGTCTACTTGAGGATTCTCTCCCTCTGCCCCTGCCCCCACTCATTCTCTCCCTCTCTCTCTCTAAAATAAATAAATTAATCTTCAAAAAAATATGTGGAAATGGAGAACCAGAATGAACCCTGCAGTGTTGGAATGAAATTGGACATATGAGTGTGATAGAGACAATTATAGAAATATAGGTGTTGCACCTGTAAATACACATTATATTTGTGTGTGTGTGTGTGTGTGTGTGTGCACGCACATATGTGTGTACACATTCCCAACTTCTGTTCATGGAGAAAATCTAGGAGTAGTAACACACTCAATGAGATTATCTAGTACCCAAACCGGTTTTCTCAATACTATTCTCCACTAAAAAAAGCCAGGGTTCCTTGGAAAATTATTGATCTCAGGCCTGGGGAAGGGAAAGACTGAGATGAGCCAGGAATACCAAATTGCTGTCAGAAACTGGGACATGTCAAAAGGACACAGAAGTCATCCTGAAAATGCTCCTTCTGACCACATCAAGAAAAAATTGTGAATGAGAATAGGTGAGATAATAGTGATAATAGCAATAATGATAATAACAGCTTATAACCTACTGAATAAATTAGGAATTGCTAAGTCCATGCTAGAAAAAAATAATTAATTAAAGATTTAATGAGGAACTGGGTATTTGCATGGTCTCAGAGCACATCCTCACAAATACTTGTTAATTACAAAGGATAAAGTAGCAATTTTGCAATGGAGAAACCTAGCAGACATTGTCTTAAGTGATGAAAGTGAATATTCTCCATAAGAGAACAAATCAAAATTCGTTGCCTGATAGGATGGAATGAGAAGAGTCCAGCATTCAGCATTGCTTTTGTGATATTCCTGCCAATGATATATAACCTGAATCTAATCACAAGGAAACCTTGAACAAACCCAAATTAGGGGACAGTCTATAAAATAACTGGCTTATCATCTTCAAAAATGTTCATGGAATGAAAACCAAAAGACTGAAGGATGGCGCCCAACTGAAGGGAACATGACAACATGAATCAGCTATTCTCAAATGGATCAGATGGAAATAATAAAGCAATGTTAATCTTATGGTTGTGTTTTGTTTTGTTTTGTCTGTTTTTCTTCATTTTTATTTCAATTCCAGTTTGTTAACCTACAGAGTAATATTAGTTTCAAGTGCAAGATTTAGTGATTCCTCACTCACATACAACACCCAGTGCTCGTTACAAGTGTCCTCCTTAATGCCCATCGGCCATTTAACACATCCCCCCGCCTTCCTCCCTCCAGCAACCCTCAGTTTGTTCTCTGTAGTTAAGGGTCTGTTTTATGCTTTGCCTCTCTTTTTTTTCCCCATGTTCATCTGTTTTGCTCTTAAATTCCACATGAGTAAAATCATACAGTATTCGTCTTTCTCTGATTTGTTTTGCTCAGCATAATACTCTCTAGCTCCATCCATGTCCTTGCAAATGGCAAGATTTCATTCTTTTTGAAGGCTGAGTAATATTCTGTTATACATATATACCACCTCTTCTTTATTCATGTCAGTGGACATTTGGGTTCCTTCCATATTTGGCTATTGTTGATAATGTTAGTATAAACATCAGGATGCATGTATCCTTTCCAAACAGCATTTTTTTATCCATTGGGTAAATACCTAGTAGTGCAACTTCTGGATCATAGGGTAGCTCTATTTTTAACTTTTTGAAGAACCTCCATACTATTTTCCAGAGTGACTGCACCAGCTTGCATTCCCACTAACAATATAAGAGAGTTTCCCCCTCTCCAAGTCCTTGCTAACACCTTTGTTTCCTGTGTTGTTAATTTTAGCCATTCTGACCAGTGTGAGATGATACTTTATCATGGTTTTGATTTGTATTTCCCTGATGATGAGTGATACTGAGCATTTTTTCATGTGTCTATTAGCCATCTGGATGTCTTCTTTGAAAAAATGTCTATTCATGTATTCTGCCCATTTTTTAACTGGCTTGTTTTTGGCATGTTGAGTTTGGTAAGTTCTTTGTAGATTTTGGATACTAACCCTTTATCAGATATGTCATGTGCAAATATCTTCTCTCATTCTGTCAGATGCATTTTAGTTTGGTTGATGGTCTCCTTTGCTGTGCAGAAGCTTTGTATCTTGATAAAGTCCCGATAGTTCATTTTTGCTTTTGTTTCCCTAGCCTAGGGATGTATCTTGAAAGAAGCTGCTACTGCCCAGGTCAAAGAAATTACCACTTATGTTCTCCTCTAGAATTTTGATGATTTCCTGTCTCACATTTAGGTCTTTCATCCATTCTGAATTTATTTTTGTGTATGAAGTGAACATGTGGTCCAGTTTTGTATTGCAGGTGGCTGTCCAGTTTTCCCAACAGCATTTATTGAACAGACTGTCTTTTTCCCATTGGATATTTTTACCTGCTTTGTCACAGATTCATTGATCACATAGTTGTGGGTTCATTTCTGGGTTCTCTATTCTGTTCTACTGATCTATGCCAGTACCATACTGTCTCAATGGCTACAGTTTTGTAATAGAACTTGAAGTCTGGGATTGTGATGCCTTCAGCTTTCCTTTTCTCTTTCAAGATTGCTTTGGCTATTCAGGGTCTTTTGTGGTTCCATACAGATTCTAGGGTTATTTGTTCTAGCTCTGTGAAGAATGCTGGTGGTATTTCGATCGGGATTGTAGTAAATGTGTAGATTGCTTTGGGTAATATAGACATTTTAACAATATTTGTTCTTCCAATCCATGAGCATGGAATGTTTTTCCATTTCTTTGTGTCATCTTCAATTTCTTCCATAAGTGTTTTATAGTTTTCAGAGTATAGATCTTTGACCTCTTTGCTTAGGTTTATTCCTAGGTATCCTACGGTTTTTGGTATGATTGTAAATGGGATCAATGCCTTGATTTCTCTTTCTGCGATTTCATCATTGGTGTATAAAAAAATGCAACAGATTTCTGTACATTGATTTTGTTTCCTGTGACTTTACTGATTCATGTATTAGCTGTAGGAATTTTTTGGTGAGTCATTGGGTTTTCAATATAGAATAACATGTCATCTGCAAAAAGTTTAACTTCTTCCTTGCTGATTTGGATGCCTTTTATTTCTTATGGTTGTTTTAGCTATATTGGAGTCACGTTGGACAATGTCCTCCCTCATAGAAAATATATACTAAAGTTTGTGCGATGATAGAAACGTAGGTCGGCAACTTATTCTCAAATAATTCAGAAAGAAAATGTACTGTGTTTGCATTTTTTTCTGTGAGTTTGAGATTATTTTTCTGTATAGAAAGTGTAAAAATATAATCTCATTCTGTGTCTTGCATATACGAGTCCCTGATACAGTTCAAAGTTTGTCTCATTTTCTTTATTGTGATTGAATCCAACTTAAATTAAAATACAAAATGAACATAAAGCCAATACAGGTGTGGGAAACAAAAGAGGTCTATACTAGTATTTACACTCTTTAATCTGTTTAAGAGATAACAACTTCAACATACACTTAGACCTTTTGCCCCTAAGAGATAAATAAATTAACAGACAGTCTTCAAGATCATCAGTGCTATGTAGACTTTCTTAGTCTATTAAGATCCAATTTGCAGCACAGAACCAATGCAATACTGTAGCAGAAACCATAAATTACAAAGTAATAACTCTCATGCAAAGTAATTAAAATCCTCATCACACACTCCTTCAAACAGAACAACGCATTTTCTCTGAGGAAACAGACTTCTTTCTCTGACTAGGATACTTCACAACATGCCTTTCCAAACTAAAGAAACACCCTTCCATTCAACACTGGTAATTTTCAAACCATTAAAACATCTGGCTAACAAGTAGATTTAATAATTATTCTTTTTAGAAGAAACCATTCTTAAGGGATAGCTTATATTTTACTTGTTACATTAACTGATAGTGCATTTAATCACAAGCAGCAAGATAGTCACCAAAGATATCAAATAAAAGCATTTTAAAACATTCAATTCACTAAGTATTTACTAGATGGCGATCTCCTGCAAGGCTTAAGCTAGATGCAATGAGGGAAAACAAAAATGAGCAAGGTATCAGCATTAGACTTCAGGAGCTTATCTTCTGCAACCGAGGGCGGCTTTATTACACAATTTACTGATATTCACTTATCCTATCAAGAAGACTATGGCAGAATAATTTGGATTATCAAAATCTACAACCGGAGGAGGAACGGTGTCTGAAACAAACTGACAAAATCAAGGAAACTCAGCTAAACTTCTCTCGGATGACAGAAGTGTACCTTGTGTTCAAGTCTTCAATGTGGTTAATAGTGTCATTCTACTTGCACCAGAGAGAGCAAAAGACCTTCCCCAACCCACCTTCACCAAAAACAAACAAAAGTATATAAGAAACAATAGGTTAAAATGAATTATCAAGAGCCAACTTACAAAATTACTTGTGAGATTGAGGGACATGTATGAAAGGGGAGACAGGCTTTGCCATGGAAATGGGTTGAAGGGTTTATGGACCGACTGTGTATGTATACGAGACCCAAGTAAATATTTTCCACCACTTGACAGAACAGTGACCTACACAGGACTGCTCCCTGCTCTGTTGCCAAAACACAGGGGAAAAGTAAGCAACCTATTTATCATGCCCTTGGGCTGCTCCGCGGGCCTGGTACCTTGCAATCTGTTAGTTTGAAACCATATCAATAAACTGGCAAGCATTGCAACTAGTCAGTTATTAACCTGTTTATCATTAACATTACTGCATGAATGTGATACAGGGCACGATTCATTAAAATTTAAACAGTCGTTGATATCCTGAGGACTTAATTGGATGGGTTAATTTTGAGCTAAGGAGTAGACACAGTGAGTAATTATATCCCACCCCCCCTAAGGCTCATATTGTTCATTTTATTAAAGGTACCATGCAATCAGGATCAACAACATAATCCAAACAAAAATTCACTTTAAAAGGAAATATTATCAACTTTTTATGAATTGGAATGATAATCAAGACATTAAGCAGACTCACTTGTGTTGAAAAAGATATCACAATCTTATCATTCTGGAAAAGATTTTAATTTTTTGACCAAACACTACTGAGAGATATGACTGAGTCAATCTCTAGGGCAAGGGAAAATTTTTTAATGCGTTTGGAGGTTTTGCGATGCTTGCCATGTTTTCACATTTTGTGGTTGAAGTAGATGCATTTTGTGGGTCTCAACACACATCAAACAATGTTTACTGTTTGAACACCCGTGAGTGCATCTGAGACGTGTGAGTTAAGTTTGATTACAGAGATCTGATCTTCTGAGATCAAAAAGCTGAGAGCAAAAAGGTACCCGTAAATCAGAATTCTAGGAAAGAGCCGTTAGTAGGGATTTTTGTGTTTTGTTTTTTCTCCACAGACATGGTTGGGGTGGTCAGCTGGTGACAACTTTTAATGGAAAGAGGCTCTGACTTTTCGGCCCTTCAGAGGCTGTGGAGGGCGGTGATTGCTCAGCAAAAAGGCCGCTGCTTCGCCCTCGGCCGTGCAGAGAAGAGTGCGGAACGTGGCCAGCTGTTGAAGACAAGAGAAGAGTTGGCTTCAGCGTAGAAAGTCACACCAGTGTTGGTGAACTGCCCTCCATAGAAAGTTATGAAACATGTAACCTTTCCTCTACCAGGAACTAAACTATTGCAGTAAAAGTGTTCTAAATTATGAGTCATATATATAGTAAAACGCCACTTCTGCTAAGTTCTCACCACTACACAAATACCTATGGGTCCAAAAATTAAGTTCCATAAGCATTCTTGATCTGATGATCAAAGTAATATGAGGAAAGAACATTTAGAATGTGGTTCAAAGAGGACATATCTAGGAATCAGAGAATGTCACCTATAAAGGCAGAATAGGACAGTGGAAAGGTCGCTGTACTGGCTTTCAGAGTCCTGGGTCTGGCACTGACTAGCTGGGTGACCTTGGGCGCCGGTCTTCAGTTACCTCATCCATAAAGTGAGGCACTAACTTATATGATCTCAGTAGGTACTACTGGAATATGACTCTCGGAATCACATCGAACACGTACCAGTACTCCTGGACAACATGGCCTCAATTTTCCCGGCAACCTTGCGGTGCCCGTCCTATAGAATATTGATCTTTTAAGTACTGTTTTCCTTAAGCAGTGATTTTGCTCTCACCATACTAGAGCCTTGCAAACAACTAACCATGGTAAACGCTTGGGCCCTTCAACCTCTAATAATGTTTAAATACAATTTCAGTGATATAGGCATATTTCTCATCAAACAGGGTTAAGTTTTCTTATTACAAAAAAAAATGCTGACTTATCTTACAAACTTCATACAACACACAAAGCGTCAAGAAGAAAAAGAAATTCCTAGTAATCACATCACAAGATATTATCACAGTTAACGTTATAGAGTATATCCTTCCAGATGTTTTTATATATATAAACTCATGAACACACACGCACACATACATGACGTTTTATTATAAAAACAGGCTCAAGTATCATGCTCTTTAGAAACCTTTTTTTTTACTTAATATATATCCTATATATATATATTTGCATGTCAATAAATATAAATTTATGCCACTATTTTTAATTGCTGAAGTTTTCTACTTTAAGCATGTTGTATAAATTATTTAACAATTCTTTGGTGATTTAATACAAGTTATCAAGATTTAGCACAGGTCTACAGTAGTAAAAGGAAGACTGGGTAAACTAGCTGAATAATTCTACTTTTTGAAAACGTTCACCAAAAATATATTACCAATTAAGTAAGTTTCTGGTGTTTGTTTTGCTATTTCATTTGAGCAAAGACAAATTATTAAATTATTGAGAATAAAAGCCTCCAATCTCGGCACACCCGGGTGACTCAGTCGGTTAAGCATCTACCTTCGGCTGAGGTCATGATCCCAGGGTCCTAGGATCAAGTCCCGCATGAGGCTCCCAGCTCAGTGAGGAGTCTGCTTCTCCCTCTGCCTGCTGCTCCCCCTGCTTCTGCTCTCTCTCTCTGACAAAAAAAAAAAAAAAAAAAATTTAAAGCTTCCTTCTCTAAGCTGTGCTAGTCACCCAGTCGCAGAATCAAGCAAATTCGCCCTAGGATAGGGGCGCCTGGGCGGCTGAGTTGGTTAAGCTTCTGCCTTGGGCTCAGGTCATGATCCGAGGCTCCCAGGATCCTGCCCCGCATCAGGCTCCCTGCTCAGGGGGGAGTCTGCTTCTCCCTCTGCCCCTCCCTTGCTCGAGCTCTCTCTCTCTCTCTCAAATAAATCTTTTTTAAAAATTCATACTAGGACACATCTATTAAGTTTCTGTCATCATCATTTAGCTGAAGTCTGAAATATTTCTTGTACAGTACTAGCCAGGATGGGAGGCAGTGGGGATGGAGGTCCTCCGTAACAAGGAGGACACAGTTTGTCACCACAGTCCACGGAGACACGTTCATGCATCATATACAAGCAGCCATGTCTTTCCACTGGTGGTACTTTGAGGGGTCTTTTAAAAGGGTACAGATGTGGGCAAAATAAGACAAATAGTTACCACTTACTATTACTCATATTTCGTTAGACCAGATGATGGCTAAAGCCAGACGAGACTTAAATAAATCCCTGGTAAAGTCAAGCAGCAGAGGCAAATAAAATCTAACCTCTGGAGCCACAGGGAAAACACTCAGCCTCCCGCAGATCATGGGGATCAGGTCTGTCCGGAGTGGCCTCTCCAGGAGGCTGTGCAGGAATCCCAAGGCCTGAATCAGGGCTCCGATTCGCTGGCCTCCGCAAGCATGACTTGCCTCCCAGGGAAGCTGCCCATTCCTCTGAAGATCTTGGCTTTTTTTTTTTTTTTTTAAGATTTTATTTATTTACTTGAGAGAGAGAGAGCAGGAGCAGGGGAAGGGGCAGGGGAGAAGCAGGCTCCCTGCTTAGCCTGATGCAGGACTCGATCCCAGGACCCCGAGATCGTGACCTGAGCCGAAGGCAGACGCTTAGCCAACTGAGCCACCCAGGCACCCCTCCCACCCTCCTTTGACTCCTCTGCAAGTTGATCATGGCTCCCTACCTCTGTAACACCTGAACCTCACCGGAATTTACTCTAGATCTTTCTCTGACCTGCCTGCACATTTTGGTGAGATTCACTGAACCTGCACTGATCCCTCACCAAACCCCTTCCCTTTTTGGCTCTGATTTCCCTCACAATCACTCAGCCTAGCTACGTAGACCCTGCACCTGCCAGTCCCTGCTCAGATTTGCTCCTCTTGACTCTGGTGTCCTCCACCGCCCCACTAACCTCAAAATGTACACCCCCAGCTGGCCCTTACCAGTCTCATTGCTCTCTGGGCCCCTGGGCTTCTTGCAAACAGAAAATCTGCCGCTCTGTCACGAAGGCTGATACCATCTACACGAGTCCCGGCAGGAGTCTCCCCAGATCAGCCTGAAGGCTGAGATGGGTATGATCTGTTTTGCTGTTTTTCTTGGCTCTAACACTGAAATTTTAATTTCCTTATAGAGCAACCCCAGTAAGCAGAATATTCTTTTCTAATGTTTTGTAAATAGCTTTGCTTTATGTCACCATAGGCTCAAATGTCTAACAGCACTCCAATGCCGCCAAAGCTGGGTAATAATAAAAGTCAAACCTCCCTTACAGGACCTGGTGGCCCAGGTACTGCTCTGAATCCTCTATACACATACCTCACCTCATCAATGATTCCCTCTTATCCCCATTTTAAAGATGAGGAACTTGAGGGACAGCTAGGAAGTTTCAGTAAATAAGCCATCTGGCAAATAAGTCATGCACTAACCACAGCACTATATTGCATCTCTAACTGTTTTTTTCTATTTTCCCCTAATCTCTTTTCATGAACTTTTTATTATGGAAACTTCCAAACATACATAAAGCTAGAAAGAGCAGCGGCATAAACCACCACAAACTCAGCACCCGGCTTCATCTGTCATTCACACACAGCCCACTTCCTTTCATCTATCCTCTCACTCCTTCCCTCTTTCCACCTCCCATCCTGCCCAAACTGGATGATTTTGAAGCAAATGCTGAATATCATGTCACTTCAGGTGTAAACATTTCAAAATTGATCTCCAAAATATGTAACATTTCTAACTCTAATAAGGCCCCAAAACAAACTAGTTAGTCTGGCTTCTGGACCACCGGGTCCCGACTAACTGGATTGTCTCCGATTACTCCAATTACTACTACGAAAAAATGCTCAACATTACTAGTCACCACATAAATGCAAATTTTAAAAATCACATATACCCACCAGAATGGCTAAAGGTCAAAAGACTGACAACATCAAGTGCTGACAAGGATGTGGAGGAACTAGAAATCTCATACATTGCTGGTGAGAATGGAAGAAGGAACAGTCACATTAAAAAACAATATGGCAGTACCTTATACCGTTAAACATGTAGTGCTAGGTATTGCCACAAAACATGAAAATATCTGTCCACACAAAATTGCATATGCCAATTATTCCTAACTTCCAAATATGTACAGCTATTATTCATAATAGTCCCAAACTGGAAGCAACCCAAATATCCATCAATTGGTAGATTTTAAAATAAGGTGGTATATCCATATCATAGAATATTACTCAGTAAAAACAACTGTCAGTGAATCTCAAAAACATTATGCTAAGTAAAAGAAGTCAAACACAAAATCTGCATACTGTACGATTCCATTTAAATAAAATTCTAGAAAAGGCAGAATCCTAGTGACAGCATATCAGTGACTGTCTAGGGCCATAGGTGAGGAAGGAGGTGGAGAGCACAGAAGTTTAAGGAAATGTTTTGGCTGAGGGATCTATTTTATATCTTGATCTAGTGGTTGCTGCATGGTAATATACAATAACGAAAATCATCAACTGCACACTAAAACTCATGAATTTTATTGTATGGAAATATCGTAACAAATGACAAAGAGAATTTTTTTTAAAAAAACATAGAATTAAAGCCAAGTATTCTGCACATTGAATTCAGCAGATGAGCAAGCCAATTTAGATAATTTAGGATAACCCAAAGAAACTTGGCAGAACAGTCAGCCTTCCAAAGAGAATGACAGATCTATTATCAAAACTATCTGAAAGCATATCTGTTTACTGGTCTGGCAGTTAAATTAAGCATTTCAATAAGTGACTCTGGGGACAAAAATGGGCTTGAATTAAATAAAAGAAAATGAAAACCATCTGGTCTGCACTTTTGGTCAAACAGTGACTGGGCAAGAAATAACAGTAGAAAAACCTGGAAAAAAAAATTGGCACTAACTTGCTAAAAAAAGAATTTAATCTCAAAGCTAGTGACGTTACATGGTAGAATTGGAAAATACATAAAACAATGTGTCCCAGGGACTTCAAAAATAAAAAGCAGCTAAAATTGAGATTAGAAATTATCTTTTGGAAAGTAACCCTTAAGTAAGTGGTATACACAAAAGACATGTTCATTTCACCTTATATAAAAGAGATAAACAACTGAATAACCATCTCAACCCTCTCATGTTTTGGATTTTCTTAATAACCTTTTTAGTTTAGAACAGTTCTAGATTTACAGAATTATTGCAAAGATAGTACAAATAGTTCTCATAAGCCCCACACTCAACGTGCCCTATTATTAGTATCTTACGTTAGTATGGTACACTTTTCACAATTGGTGAACCAGTATTAATATGTTATCATTAACTGAAGTCCATCCTTTATTAAGATTTCCTTTGTTTTTACTCACGTCTTTTTCTGTTCTAGGATCCCACTAGGAAACAACTTTACATTAGTAGTCATATCTCCTTGAGCATTTATTGAAGATGACAATTTCTCAGATTTACCTTGCTTTTGATAACCTTGACAGTTTTGAGGAGTACTGATTGGCTATTTCGTAGAATGTCCCTCAGTTGGGCTTTGTCTGATGTTTTTCTCATGGTTAGACAGGGATTGGACTTCTGAACTATCTTTGGCTTCATTCTTTAACTCTTGAAATCACCATAATATCATGTTATAATAATTTGGATTATTATTCAGATAATCATTTCCATCTGGTTAAAAATGAAATGTCTGGGGCACCTGGGTGGCTGAGTCAGTTAAGTGTCTGCCTCCGGCTCAGGTCATGATTTCGGGGTCCTGAGATCAGCCTTGTCCAGCTCCCTGCTCAGCGGGGAGTCTGCTTCTCCCTCTCCCTCTGTCCCTCCCCCCTCCTTCTGCACTCTCACTCTCTCTCTCTCTGTCTCAAATAAATAAATTAAATATTTTTTTAGAATGAAAATGTCTGAAAGTATTCGGGCTAGAGTAGATGTAAGTGAATTTAAGTAGATAACAGTGAATTATCAATCATACTAAAGCTCTAAAATATAATTATTTATATACTCTACCTTATAAAAACCACATTAATAATTAATATTAATTAATTGAGCCTCAAATTAGATACAGTAACGAAACCACAGCTAGGTAAGCATGACTCCTAAACTTACAGCGCATCATTTTTGATTAAGAGCTTTATGTATTTTAAGAAACTAAATTATATATTTTAATACATTCTCTTCCAAATGGCAGGTGGATTTCAAAAAGTTATTTTCCGGGGCACCTGGGTGGCTCAGTCAGTTAAGCATCTGCCTTTGGCTCAGGTCATGATCCCAGGGACCTGGGACTGAGCCCTGAATTAGGCTCTCTGCTCAGCAGGGAGCCTGCTTTTCCCTCTCCCTCTGCTGCTGCTCTGCCTACTTGTGCTGTCTCTCTCTCTGTCAAATAAATAAATAAAATATTTAAAAAAAATAATTTTCCAAGTGGCTTTAAGAGATAAAAATATCTTTGAAATACAAGGGAAAAACATGATCTCCTATTATTACTACCTTGATGTTGTAACTTATTAATTCTCACCACCATCTTGTTCAAATTTAACAAAAGAATGTAAAAGTGAACAGCTTAGCACATGAAGGAAAGAAAAATGTGCTCTGTTAGTATGGCCACTGAATCAGTGACAGGTCCTTTTTCTCATGACACAAAGCATCTTATTTATGATGGGAAAAAGTCACAAGAATTTCCATGTCAGTTAAGCTCTGGACTTCAATCCAGACTTTTACAAACATGCTTTGATTAATATGTCCCAGATTATTATTTGTCTTTAATCCTAAAGATAAGGCCAACAGAAGTTAGATGTGTTCAACTCCAAGGGAAAATGTTACCTGACATGACCTTGGTAAAGGTAAACCAGCTCTAGTCTTTGGGGGCAAAAAATAAACAGCCATGGGGCGCCTGGGTGGCGCAGTCGTTAAGCATCTGCCTTCGGCTCAGGGCATGATCCCAGCGTTCTGGGATCAAGCCCCACATCAGGCTCCTCTGCTAAGATCCTGCTTCTTCCTCTCCCACTCCCCTTGCTTGTGTTCCCTCTCTCGCTGGCTGTCTCTCTCTCAAATAAATAAATAAAATCTTTTTTAAAAATTTAAAAAATAAAATAAAATGAACAGCCACGCAGGTGGGCAAGCCCAGAACAGAAGTGCTTGATTAGCTGCAAAAATTAGTAGACTATGATCTTGCTAAGATTTTGCAGCAAGTAATTCAAAAAGGAAAACAAAAAGCAAAGAAATCCCACCCAGTACAGCATCCATCAGAAGACACAGCAGCCACCTGTGAGCTAGGTCAGTCACACAGGTCGTAGACCCAAGCCGACTTTTGGCCATCAAAGACAGCCTGAGCCTGCAGACGGCTTGCTTATTGCGGGGACTCAACACGTTTATCAGAAAGACAAGTGAAGGAATGTCTTCACTAAAACAGCACAGGTAGGCACTCAACAATGTCTCAGTAAATGCTTAAAGCCCCTCAAGCAGCCCCACAAAAGTCTTGTCCACAAAAGCCAAGAGACCCATTGCTGTTGTCACTGCTCACTTTCTGATTGCGACATCGTCTGTAGGAGGAGCAGGTCTAGGGACTGAGGTCAAAAAGAAGAAAGACCCCTTTTAAGAGTAGCCTTTCTCCTGATTTTCCCATTTATATACCAGCCTGTTTATATCTCAGCCCCCCCCCCCAAAAAAACAATGATAGCCTTTAAAGTCACTTTCCTCAGTGTCTGTATGCACATTACATTTCAAAGATTGGGGAGAGAAATCATCTAATCACAGAAGGTCAAATAAGAAAGGGACATAAGTTTTACCTGGTCCAACCACCAATCTGATTAATGAAGGGAAAATACAGGCTTTAACTTGCCCCCGAAATTAAGGGTAGGATGGATTTTTTTTTTAAGTTTTGGTCCAGTTCCCTCTAGTAAATCAAGATCAACCTTGAAGAAGTGACATACCTGTTGAGAGCTGATATTTATAGGTTGTTTTAAAACGATCCATGTGACACTCTCGAGAAGAGGTGGGACTGTAAGGGAACCAGGATATGTCCAGTAGTCCCAGGATGGAGGAAGCAGAGATAATGGGTCAAAATTTGTGAATCGAGTTTGTTTACCCTGGTGGAGAAAGAGAATTCCCATCAATTACAATGGGAGAGCTTTACGCAGCCCTCAAAAAGAAACCTACAGCCAATGAAAGACCATTTTACTGGAATTCTTTAACTCATGGAATTATTTAGTATCTGTCTTTGTATCTTAAAAAAAAAGTTTCTACCTTAATCTAAAACTTTTAGGTGAAGTAGCACATCACCTAGATTTATTTAAGAAGCACAAGATTTGTTTTAAATGTGTTGCAATTAAATGCTGATGTGCAAAACCCCAATACCAAAAATCAATCATGCATAGATTCATTAGTAATGATTGTAGATAATTTAAGGCCCCTTCATAATTTTCAAAAGACAAATGTTAGTAATAGGTTGATTCTGCTCTATCCGTCAAGCATGTTCCACACCTGCTTCAAAGCAGATAGCATATGCTTTATCTAAAGTCTAAGGTATTAGGAGAAGGTAAGAAACTCAGGAGAGAACAAGGAATCCATTAGTCATTAGCAAATAATATTTCGTCTTACCTTTTCTTTAATAGAATCCAAAATGTCAGTAATCTTTTGCAGTTGCGAATTATGTTCACCAATCTGAAAGCACGAAATTTCAGAAGAAATGGTTACTGTAGCAGAACAGGTCTGGTTCACTCCATTTCAGTCACTGGTTTTGAATTGGTTTTTTGTTTTTTTGTTTTTTTGTTTTTAAACGTATGCCAGCCCAGAACAAACAGAGATTGTTCTATAATGAAGCTGTCTTTCACCTGCTGGCTTTATCATGCCAGCAGAATCTGAGCAACAAGGTAATGTTACTGGCTCCACAGCTGAATTTTAAGCTTGATTCCAAAACTAGTAGTAACAGCGACATAGTTTTTCAGCTTTATGAATGTTTAAGATGCAGGTTAACTTCAGAGGAAACTCCCTTAGGAAACTCGAACATAATGCTATCCAACCAGATGTAACCTTCAGACCTTAGATCCAAACTGACTCTTGTGACATCAAAGCATTAAAAAAAATACCTCCAGGGGCGCCTGGGTGGCTCAGTCGGTTACGCGTGTGCCTTCAGCTCGGGGTATGATCCTGGGGTCCTGGGATTGAGTCCCACATGGGGCTCCCTACTCCGTGGGAAGTCTGCTTCTCCCTCTCCCACTCCCCCTGCTTGTGTTCCCTCCCTCTCTCTCAAATAAATAAAATAAAAAGAAAAGAAAAAATCTCCCACTTTCAACCCAAAATGATTTAAGGTCCTGAACCAAAACGATAAATTATCATGATTAGAAATCATCATCAGAAAAATATATGTACCTCTTTACGGATGTCCTGAATCTACCTAAGATTTTCAATCCTTCAGGATTAAAATATAATCTCTTGTCCCACTTGCATTCCACCGTCACCAGCAGACTTGGTGGCCAAAGGCAAGGAGCCGCTGCCTTTCATCCCACCCCCCATCTGCCCTGTACTTCCCCCAGTCCCAGCCCCAGCGAGTTACAACATCACACACAGAGTTGGTGGCAGAGCAAAAGCGCCCAGCCCTACAAGAATGCGGTCACAGTGGGAGCTGAACGGCCCGATCCACCCACGGGGATTATAACAAGGATACTTGCTTCACCACATGTGAATATGAGACAAAGGAAAAGACAACAACAATTTTTTTAAACTGTTCAGTGTGTTTGAGACAACAAACCACGGTGGTAAAACTAGTGCTTCAGGATTCAGGAACTTGAACTTCACCCTGTCCTGTATCTCTAAATACTGTGTAATCAGGAAGAGCCTAGAATAAAGATTTTCTTCTCTGAATCTCAGTTGTAACTCCTGCTACTATTGTTGCAGCTGTTGCTGCTGCTGTTTCTATTCACATAAGAATGATCAATGGACAGTAAGAGGAGACGTAAGGCAATACTCCTACGGTAGTTCTGGGCTATTAGAGAAATCATAAACTAATACATAAATGTTTAATATTAATTTCAAAAGGAAAACATTAAACTTAGAATGAGTTTACTATTAAAAATGGTAGACTATCCTTTCCACAACTGAAACTCTTTATCCAACACGGCTGATGAATTATTTAAAATGAAATCAGTGGATTCTCACCTGCAAAAATACTCCCAGGACGGCTAGTCCATCTGGCTCATGAGCTGCCTCAACAAAGCTGGGGTATTTATCTGAATTCCAATGAACGACATGGAGCTGAAAGGGAGGTATGCAACATAATTCAAATGTTATTTTTAAAAAATCCTTAAAAACATAAATGGAAATATAATATCAATATAGATGTTCTGGGGCTGTGCACTCATGTGTATAATGCATTCTTCACAGAACCCACCTATTTGCTTTTGTCCAAAAGCCAAAGACAATCACCATGGCCACTTGTAGTCTGTGGTGTACTATAGGAAGGTCTACAGCACCAGATAGAATGTTCTGGACCATCCTGCCAAGCCTCTCTGGCCCGAGCAAACTCCAACCATTGCTCCTGAGTGACAAGGCTCCTCCCTAGCCTTCCACAGGTGGGATTGCAAGAGAGCAGCCTTAGGTCAGATGTCAGCTGGTAGCAGAGTCCATGAAACAAGCTTAGGCTCACAGGAGGTGGGGAGAAGTCAACTGAAGGTTTGCAGTGACAATCCTGCTGCTAAGGATAGTACCAGTTGTTCCTGAAACTGCCCAGTCAGATGTTCATCACTGTCCTTGAAGACTTTTTGTGACTTGAAAGTGCAAATTCTCCTTAACAGCACTCTTTAAAGCAGTATTCACACATGTATTACCTTCTATAATTATGTTCAGGTCCTTTGCTGATAGCGAGTTTTAATGAGGACAAAGAGGCTTTGTCTAGGAACAGGAACTAGGAACCAGACATGTCTGAGGATGAAAATGAGAGGCAGTTGGTGTTACTGAGGTAGGGGAAAGGAAGGAAGGGGAGAGGGAAGGGTTGGAGAACCTGGAACTCTAGAAAATAGAAAATACACCTACTACACTCTTGCGAGTGGTGTCCTGCAAAAAGCAAAGGGGTCCTATATGTTCTGCCACTGTAAACAGTACAGTGTCCCAAATACACAAACAACTGTGAAAGACTGTAGAATAACAAAAAGGCAGAAACCACTCTAGGGAGACCTTCATTCCTGATTAAGGGGAAGAACAAACTAAGATAGATGCCGAAGGGCAGTGTGCCATGCTCAACCGATTTGGCCGAGATCATGAGGACGCCATGTTGTCCAAGAACCCCTGCATGAGGAACTGACTTCAGATAAAATCTCCTTTCAATGAATCCTTTTGGCACCTCACGGAATAAACACATATGAAGGGTTTCATGCACAAATCACTTTTCTAGCTGTCTCTTAAAAGAGAGAACTGAGTATGTTCAAAGACATGGTTTTAATCCCATGCTTTAACTATAACTTCGTATCTTATAGGCAACTAATATGGGGGAATTTCTGGATAAATAAGAATTATCACAACTAGTGAGCTACAAAACTATAAAACAGCCCACCATCCATAAACAATCAAGGAAGGTTGTGGGATCTGCAGACTGAAAATACAAAGGTGGATCCCTGTAGTGTCACGTTCTAAGCTGGTGTGAGATAGCTGGAGGAGGAACGAAACCTTGAAAACACCGGATGATGAAACAAAATTCGTTTGGTTCACATGAGATAGATGACATTCCGCTTAAGGGAGGGGCTGAAAAGAACATTAAAGTTGTTTTAAATGGCTCTGTGCCAATCCATCAGCTCACTTAGTAAAAGATGACACCAAAGATATAAAAAGATGTGAAATGATGTCTTTAGGTTCACAACAACAACTGATTAAAAAATGAATACCTAACTAAAGAGAGATTAATCTATATACTGTTTTGCTGGTTAAAAAACAGCAACTATTTAGGGGTGCCTGGTTGGCTCAGTCGGTTAAACGTCTGCCTTCAACTCAGGTCACAATCTCAGGGTCCTGGGATCAAGCCCAGCGTTGAGCTCCCTACTCAGCAGGCAGAGGGAGAGGGAGAAGCAGGCTCCCCGCTGAGCAGGGAGCCTGTTGTTGGCCTTAATCCCAGGACCCTGGGATCTTGACCTGAGCTGAAGGCAGCCCCTTAACTGACTAAGCTACCCAGGTGCCCCAGCATTTGTATTTGAATTAAAACTCAAACAAACAAATAACAAACTCATATTTCCTGACTAAAAACAACAGCCTCAGTGATTTCAGCAAATGACAAGATGTCCTAGAGGCCACAAAAATGGAAATGAGAAGATTATTCCCTGTTGGAAAATAATTTCTTTTTTTAAAGATTTTATTTATTTAGTTATTTGTTTGAAAAAGAGAGAGCATGAGCATGGGGAGGGGCAGAGGGAGAGGGAGAGAGAATCTCAAGCAGGCTCAAGCAGACTTGCTCTATTCCGGGACCCTGAGATCATGACCTGAGCTGAAATTGAGAGTCTGACCCTCAGCAACGGAGTCACCCAGGTGCCCCAATAATTTCTAAATAATAGTATTATTCAATGTTAGCATTTTTAACTGCATACTATTGATATGTAATTATGTTTAGCATGCCAAACATCACCATTAATGTTAAAATCATAGTTTAACTATCAGCTACATATTTAATATGCTTATTATATAATTTGTACAAACTGTAATCAGATGAAGTTTTAAATAATGGAGTGGATTATTAGTCTGCTTTTTATAGATGCATAACTCTTAGGATAAGGTTTTCCAACGATTTAGATCACTTTAATCTCTCTCTATAATGTCACAAATCATCAGATTAGACCCAAAGTTAAGTTTTTACATGGAACACTTTAAATGGTTTTTTCCTTTCATTTCTTTTCTTCTTCTTTTTATTTTTTAAGAGGGTACAACTCGATGACAGTCATGAAGTTAGGTACAAAAGTGGCTAGAAAAACTAATTAAGAATCATTTCTACAGCTGAGCACAAAGGCATTCTTTTGAACCTGAAACCAAATGTAAGTGATTCCCAAATACCTCCAGCTCCAGCCTGGACGTCTTCCTTAAACTCCAGGTCAGTAGCTAACAGCCTTCTGGAACGTGAGCCTAGAATATCTAATAGACACCTCAAACGTAATGTGTGCACAACAGGACGTCAGCTTCTCTCTGCAACCTGTTCCTCCCCGGACTTGCCCATCTGAGTAAATGACAGAATGATCTTCATGTTTGCACAAGCCGAAGTCTTAGGAGTGTTTCTAGACTCCTCTTTCTTCTTCCTTCAATCTTCACACCCTTTCATTGGCAAGTCCCACTGATTTTCTTTCCCAAACATATCCTGGGCTCATCTAGCTCTCTTCAACTCCACCACCCCCGTAGACCAAACCACCATCCTTGCTCATTTGAAATACTTCCATAACCTTCTAATTTGTCTTCTTGTTTCAACATTTGCCCAACCACTTCTCCACACAGCAGCTAGTTATATTTTATAAAATATAAAGTAGAACATGACATTCCCCTGCTCAAAACCTTCCATTGTCATTGTCTCAATACGTTAAGGGTAAATTCCAAACTTCTCACCATGCCCTATAAAGCCCGACAAGGCATGGCCCTTGCCTGCCTCTCTAGGACACAGCTTATAACCTCTCCCTCATTAATTCTAATCCCAGAAGCCAACGCCTTTCACTTCTTCAACATGCTAACTTCATATCTGCCCAAGGTCATCTGTATTTGCTGCACCCACTTGCTGAGGAACTGTCTAGATTTTCTCATGATGAGTTTTCCTAACTATTCAATCACACTACCAGATCCCATGGCACTGTTCCTATCAAAGAACTTACCATATGCCATTTATTTATGTGTTTATTGTCTAACTCTAACACCCCACAAACCCGGAGGTCTGACCCAGACTTCCTCATTCTCCATCAGCATTCCTACCTCCAACCAGAAACAATGACCCCCCACAAACCAAATCAATCAACAAATCCCACTGAGGTTGCACTGGCCGCCAGCACTCCAATTAACTGCACTCTCATCTATTACCTGGAACCTCCCCGAAAGCCTCCTCCCTGGCTTCCCTGATCCACTCCTGCTTCAACCCAATTTATTCTCAAACGGTAGCATGAATATCTTTAAAATGCAAATATGATCACTTCATGATTCAAAGCCAGTTAATGGCTTCCCACCACACTTAGATTTAAGTTCACAAGCCCTACCATGATTGATCTTTGTAAAACCAGGCCCTCCAGCCTTTCCAACTTTATCTCTGGCATCTCTCCTCTTCGTTCTTCATGCACTAATCCCACTGGCCACTCTGTTCTTCCAATATGTGATGTGCTTTCCCACCCCAAGTCCTCACACATGAGTCTATGCATGGTCCCTGCTGTCTCTGCCCTTTGCCTGGCTCACTCCTGTTCATCTCGTCCTTCAGGTTTAGGGATGAGGGACTCATCACAGGGAAACACTCCCGGGCTCATCCTTACTTCCTCCCATCACTCCCTCAGGACGAGCACGAGTAAGCTGGACAAAGATGAGTGACACGATGGGGTCACAATGAATTCTTAAAGAGTGAATGAATTCATGAACAAATAAACAAATAAAGTAAGAAAGAGCCTTGAACACATATTAAAGAATCTATGAAACTCCAGCCAAAGCTTTATCTACTTCAAGAAGGAAAGTCTACGAAGATGTCTCTCGCTCTGCAGGTCAGGACCCTGAGCCTCTGAAAAATTTCAGGATAGGAGTGCCCTTTTCAAGAAACAACCTGCCAGCTCAGATAAAACCTCTCTGAAAGTATACTTTCAAGTTTATGACACTAGAAAGTATCATCATAAAGCAATGTGACTAATTTTTCTTAGTTGCTTAGGAAAATTACAAAGCAGGAATCCAAAGGCAGCTCAATCCCCACAAAACCTTCCAGATTTAGAACAATGTGTTAAATTCAGGACACAAAACTTCAGAAAGCAACATGAAAACTATTCAGCAGATGATATAAACTGAGGCACCATACAGACTCAGGAGTCTCACTTTCTACGTGTTGGCATCTTTTGTCCAGTGCCATGGAACACTTTGGATATATATTTTATTCCCCACCCTGAAAACAGAGCAGGTCCCTTACCCCAAGCGCTTGGCTTCAAACAAAAGTGTTTTAAGTAGACAAATGGATGTTTTGGTTGATAGGCTCAAGGAATAGTTGTACGTGTTAATGGAAGAGCAAAACTGGGAAGTTCTCTTGGCCGGATTTCTCTGAAAAGCAGAACTATAAAGGAGTGTCTGAACTCCACAGCTCAGTAATCATGAGAAAATGAAGGAAAACTTTACTTGACTGGAAATGCTCTGTTTCACCTAGACAACTCACAAGCCAAATTACTGTCACTTAAAAAGTTTTGGTTGAGTCATACAATAATTCACTTTCATCTCATGGAAAAGTTGGGTGTTAGCAGTATTTAACAGTATTAAAACCTGAAGTATATTATGCTTTGTCATTTAACAGAGGATTAGAAAAAGTAGAGTATTATTAATGAATATAATTATAAAGGACTAACTTCCCAATTACAAAAAAAGTCAGTGAGTGATGTAATGTGTTATGACTTCAATAATTAATAGAAATTCCCTTTCAGACCTGTAAATATAGAGGTAATGTAGAGTTTAGGAGAGTTTGTCTTCATTTCTTTTCCCTATGAGGAACTTTGCCATTTACTATCACTTCTACAAAATATGATATTAGTATTCACCTGTGTCTGGACCAAATATGTACATAATTGGGTCCAAATCAAATGTCTCTTTCTCTGCTTTCTTCCTGGACTTTCAGGAAACACAACAGATATTCTAGAAAGAGTTTGTAATTTGGTGTCAGACAGACATGAGTTTAAATCCATCTCAACCGCTTCCTAATTGGATAAGCTACTTGATCTCTCCAAACCTGCCGTTTACTCATTTCTAGAAGGAGCACAATAACCCTAAGCTCTCAGAGTTGGTGTAAGGCTCAGAAGGACCACATTTATAGCTCTCCTACTGATAAACTCTCCTATTGATGGAACAAAGCAGTCTCAGACACTGATTCCTAACTGGCTCAAGATCAGTTTGGAGTGAAGAGAGTTGGCTCTGTGTTCCTTAAATCCCAGCACCTAGGAAAGCACTGACTCACGAATACATGTCCGATGGCTTACCTCTGCAGCATATCTCACTCCATCCACCACGTGTTCAGAGCCATGATCATCAGCAGACCCCCAGTGAAGGTGAAACTGTCGCAAGCGGTAGCTACCAGTGAGAGGACCCCCACGCAGAACTAAACACCAACACATTTTAAATTGTTAGCAAGAAAAAAATATTTACACATGCTGCTACAATCCACATCATCTCCCTGAATTATTCAACATGCCCATGTCCTCCAAGGAATTTTTTACAAATGTGTCATTCAGTTTGCAGACAGGCATACAATTTTTAGGTTTATGAGGAATGAAACGTTAAAAGGTTGGAGAGTCCACAGTACAGATTTTTATGGGACATCTGGGAAATCACAACAGACACAGAATTTAGAAAGTAGAAGAAATTAGGAATTCCTAAAAGTAAAGAACTGGTCTGTTTACTGGAGGATGTCAGCCTCTCTGAATAAGGATGTGGTATGTAAAGAGGGCCACCTTGAACTTGGTGGAGCAGCCTAGCACGATGGTTGAGAACAGGCTCCGGCATTGAGAAAACCCAGGCTCACGCTCTTACTGTGTGATCTTGCATCAACTCTAACTTCAAAGCTTTAGCCTTCATGTCTGTCACCTTAAGACGGTAATGCTCCCTCCTCCTAATGCTGCTTTGAAAATAGAAGAAAAGTTGAATACAAAGAACTTATCACTGCCTGGCACACAATTGGCATGCTGGACATGTTAGCTATTATTAGTATTTTATTGTTGTTAGGATGACTACTAAAATTGGCCAAGTAAGCATATCTTCTGTACTTGAATTCTATCCTTCCAGGGAAACCTGGAATACAGACAAAATTAACTCTTTTTTGGAAACAGAATCATATCTTAAGTATATAGAAAAGCTTCTTAATAGAAAACATAGCTCTAAACTATCTCTCCTAATTATTTTTTATTGGGCATGTTTAAAGGATGTGGGGGGATAAGAAAGCACTGGGTGTTCCATACACCATATGCATTACTAATCTCCCATCAACACCCAACAGAAGTGTTAGATTGTGAGGTGCAGACTTAATAACAGTTTGATTTAAATGACCCTCTCCTCTTCAGAGATTTCAGATAGGTAAAGAGAGATACAGAGATAGAGCTATCTCAAAATTTGTCATGAATGATCCGTCTTATATAAGAAGCAAAAGATGTTATGGGGTGCCTGGCTGGCTCAGTTAGTAGAGCATGTGACTCTTGATCTCAGGGTCGTGAGTTCAAGTCCCATGTTCCACAGGGAGCCTACAGAACCAAAGATGTTAAGGTGTATATCACATGCAGTTTTCTACACACAGCAAGGGAGAAAAGGGAAAATACATTTGCCTAAAGCACACTCCTCGTTGAGCTATACTGTGGGAGAGAAATGATCCAGACTGCCATATTAACCAGTACATCTGAACTCATTTCTTCCTTACTCAGTTTGACTCAGCTGAAGCTGAACATCAATGATTAAGAGTTAGTGTGGTTGGAATCAGAAAACCTGGGAATAGTCCCAGCTCAGCTACTGAATTATGTGATCTTCCAAAACTCACTTAAGCCTCTGTGGGCGTCAGGTTTCTTGTCTATATTTGTGTTCATTTGTCTGTCTATTTTTAATTTAGGAGATTGGACTGGATGCTCCTTAACTTCTACAATTATCAAAACTACCAAGGGAAAAAACTGAGCATATGCAATAAAATTTTGGGGGGGAGGTTGAATGGTTGGAGGTTTCTTCAGATTCATTTGGATCCAGATTTCTTTACAATAAAAAAAAAAATGGCTATTTCCAAAGTCCTCTGAAAAATAAGAGAGAGGAAACATTTACATCAGACCCTAGGGCTTGCTCTTTCGTTACACTGGTATAAACAGAGTAGTTTTAGTGTTTTGAGTCTCCCACTGAACAGTGTTCATGAGTGCAGAGACTCTGATTAGGTCCCTGCTGTACCCATCACCTAAACACGGTAACTATCACAGAGCAGATGCATGATAAATATTTGATGAATGAATGAATAAAACATTTGATCTGTCTTTAAACAAGAAGTTTCAAAGATGAGTCACAAATAAATTCATTTAAAAGGCACATGCCTCTAAGTGACTCCATACAGCATGGATGCAATGACATTCCAAATGAAAAGAAATCAACAGTTGTTGTTTTTTTTTTAATTTCAATTCAAGTTAGTTAACATATAGTGTAGTCCTGGTTTCAGGAGTGGAATTTAGTGATTCACCACTTACATATAACACCCAGTGTTCATTACTTCAAGTGTCCCCCTTGATGCCCATCCTCCATTTAGCCCATCCCCCCACCCTTCCTCTCTCCAGCAACTCTCAGTTTTTTCTCTATAGTTAGTTAAAAGTCTTTTATGATTTGCTTCCCTCTCTATTTTTATCTTACTTTTCCTTCCCTTCCCCTGTGTTCATCTGTTTTTTTTTTCTGTTTTTTTTTTTTTAAAGATTTTATTTATTTATTTGACACAGAGATAGACAGCCAGTGAGAGAGGGAACACAGGCAGGGGGAGTGGGAGAGGAAAAAGCAGGCTCCCATCGGAGCAGGGAGCCCGATATGTGGCTCAATCCCAGGACTCTGGGATCAGGCCCTGAGCTGAAGGCAGATGCTTAACGACTGAGCCACCCAGGTGCCCCCACCTGTTTTTTTTTTCTTAAATTCCACATATCAGTGACATCATATGGTATTTCTTTCTCTGACTTATTTCACTTAGCCTAATACATTCTAGTTTCAACCACACTGTTGCAAATGGCACAATTTCATTCTTTTTGATGGCCGAGTAATATTCCATTGTATACATACCACCTCTTCTTTATTCATTCATCTGTTGATGGACATCTGGGTCCTTTCCATAATGTGGCTATTGTTGATAATGCTGCCATAAACATCAGGGTGCAAGTGTCCCTTCAAATCAGCATTTTCATATCCTTTGCATAAATACCTAGTAGTGCAATTGCTGTATCATAGGGCAGTTTTATTTTTAACTTTTTGAGGACCCTCCATACTGTTGTCCAGAGAGGCTGCACCAGTTTGCATTCCCACCAACAGTGCAAGAGGGCTCCCCTTTCTCTGCATCCTCACCAACAACTATTTTGCCAGAGTCGTTCATTTTAGCCAAAGAAATCAACAATTCTATTATCCTTTTTTTTTTCTTACTGTAGCATAAGACCTGAGCTCAAACATCAAGTCATGCCCTCACAGATAAAAAGCAGATTAGAAAGCTTGGGTAATCAATGTGGAATTAACTTCAGGAGAAGATGCAAACAAGCTGGCTCAAGAGAAAGAAAGTGACACCAAAAACACACATGCTTAGGGAAACATCCAAGAATAAGGGTTGATCTCTGGAAAGCCTGCTCGGAATCCAGGGTTTAAAGCCAGATTAGCATAGCTCTGCTAGTTAAGCAACAAAGAGTGGCTTACACTCTACATATTTGGACTCCACATCTGAGTGTTTCAACTAAAATACCCAAACTGGGACCATGAGCAGCAAACGTCTACTTGTGAAGAAAACATTCTCTTGGAGCAGAGCTCTTTTGAAGAAACACAGGGTGGGGAAAAGTGAGTCAAAATACTAAGGTTAATTTATCACTGACTTTGAGATAGTTTATAATAAAAAATGCAACTGTAGTATAAAATGAATAATGGCAACAAAAGTTATTTTTAAGAAGAATGACTTAGTGGTTTCAAGTGTCAAATCATTCATCTTCCTCTGCAATTGAGATGAGTAAATAAATATTATTGTCTCCATCTTATATCTGAAAGTGAATAATCATTTCTCCAAAATCACACCTGGGATACATGAATAGTCCACTTATCCTTTCATTCAGAATTTTTCTTAAATATATTCCAAATAAAACACTCATAAAAGAGGTCTACAGAGATTAAGCAACCAGAGTTAAATGCCATAAAACTTTGGGAAATTGTTAATATCTTAGTAAAAGTAACTATCCGTGTTATTTGTTACATGCTGCAAAGACCAATAATATTGTGAAACTAGAAATGTATATGTTACTCCGTTGAATTTGACTTTGTTAGAAATTTGCTAATCTTACTCACTTTCTGAAACTACACTGTCATCAGTGGCCTTAAATGATAAGCAGGGCTTGCAACAAAATCAGAAAAACAAAAAATTTAAAAATTAACACACTTGTCTATGCATGTATTTACTGTCTCTCCCACCAGCATACAAACAATGAATAATGCACTAATGCTTAAACTACTTAGGTGTCAAATGGTAAATATTAATTGATTTCTGGTGGTTTGTAATTTTACTGGGACTTCACCTATGTAGACTAATGCGTCCTGTATCATAATGCCATATCAATTTTCTAGGTTCTCCAGGAAGCATCACGCCAAAAAAAAATGTTTTCAACTTCAACACACGTTTATTGAGCTCCTATTGTGTGCAAGGCACCATAGCTGTTGCCCACAGGCAGTGCTCAGCTGAGTGGGAAGAGAACTAACTGACAGTTACAGTGCCGTGTGGGAAGTTCTGTGATAGGACAAGCCTGGGGTGCCTTAGGAGGAGTTGTGGGGCCAGTCAGGTGAGATTCCGAGAGGTGAGATCCTATCTGAGTGCAGAAAGACCAGTAACTAGGGTGAAAATGCCCTTGTCTTTCCTTATCAGATTATTATTTCCCCTCTACTATGGCCAACAGGAATTCTTCCCCCCAAATTTCATATTCTCCTGTCCCCTTTCTTTTTATTTTTTAAAAAGATTTTATTTATTTATTTGACAGAGAGATGGGGGGAGCACAAGCAGGTAGAGTGGCAGGCAGAGGCAGAGGGAGAAGAAGACTCCCCACTGAGCAAGGGGTGCTCACTTAACTGACTGAGCCACACAGGCGCCCCTGCCCCCATTTTAAAGGACTATTAAAATTCTAATGGGTAGCTCACCAGAGGTTAACCACATCGAATGCAACTTCCCAGACAAAGAAGCCCTACAAGGACCATGAGGAAGGTTTCACGCCTGTGGTTTCTTGATTGGTGGGATTCAGAGTTAATTTTGGTCAAGAATGGTTTCTTTAGGGGTGCCTTGGTGGCTCAGTCGTTAAGTGTCTGCCTTCAGCTCAGGGCATGATCCCAGGGTCCTGGGATTGAGCCCCACATCGGGCTCCCTGCTCTGCTGGGAGCCTGCTTTTTCCTCTTCCACTCCCCCTGCCTGTGTTCCCTCTCTCACTGGCTATCTCTCTGTGTCAAGTAAATAAATAAAATCTTTAAAAAAAAAAAAGAATGGCTTCTTTACAAAATGGAAACTGTTTTCTTCAAATCAAAGTGGTTTGCTACAGAAAGTATCTTTTTATTTTTTATAGTTTACCAAAGAAAAAGAAAAGCCAATAACTTATTTTAACTCTAGTGTTTTCTACTTTTCCACTGATTTAATATCCAGAATCACCAGGAAACATTCTTTTTTTATTTATCTTGAGAAAAAAGAATGAGCATCGTGACCCATATTTATGTAGTTTCTGTCTCAGAGGGGTAGAAAGTACTTTACAGATATTTCCAATTAACCCTGTTAATTTCACTGTGATCTAGATAGGAACAAGACCTTCATATAGGGGAGAGGACACGCACTACCAATCACAGACCCAGTGTCAAAATCTGGAAACACAAACAGACTGATTCCCCTGATTAATCCAAAGTAGAGGGAAAATGAGAGGAAGGGGGAAAGAGACAGGGAGAGAGAGGAAAAGAGAAGGATGGAGAGGAAGGAAAAAGAGAGAGGGAGAGAGAAACCTAGATTATCATCAAGCAAATCAGAGCAGGAATGTTTCATGCCTCAGGCTGCCTACATTTATAAATTAAAAAGTTTTGGGGGGTCTGGGTGGCTCAGTCGGTTAAGTGTCTGACTCTTGGTTTTAGCTGAGGTCATGATCTCAGGGTCCTGAGATGAAGCTCCACGCTCAGTGGGGAGTCTGCTTGAGATTCTCTCCTTCTCCCTCTGCCTCTACCCCCCACTCATGTGTTCTCTCTCTCTCTCTCTCTCAAATAAATAAATCTTTAAAAAACTTTAAGTTTTAGGTGAAGTACATTTAATCACTTCTTATTCTAAAACTAAGAGTGGGTAGTCTCAAGTTTTTTATGTTTGAGATATAAACAGTACCAAACTACAATTATGGGTGGTATAAACTTTATACTCAGAAGCCTTGGACTATTTACAATGTACCCATCAACGGTATCTATTAATACAGATTCATAAAACTGAGAGCTTGAAGAAAAGACAATCAAATATAGTATATAAAAAGCAAGGTCCCCCTCCCCCAATAAGTTAAAAATACCATGTGTTAATCTTTCTTTGTGCATTTTTCCTCAATGCTCTGATGGAAATACATCTTTTATGAATTTGACAAATATGAGAAATTTTGTGGGCTTATAATTTTTGCTAACAACATAGCATCACATAAATACAGTATATTATTACTAACCTAAATCTGAGCTTAATAAGTGAAAAACCTTCTTTTTATAACTTAATTACATTTTTCATTAATAGAGCAAATACAGCATCATCCTAATATTAGACTAAAAATAAAAATAATTTGTCAGAAGCCTTAAGAAGTATTCCAAAATTCAATTCTCTCTAATCTTCTCTCTCATCTTAACTTTAAAGTAGATATCATCCATTCCTTGGGTAGTAGATATGTTTAAAGAAGGATTAAATGTTCGTTTTAAGGAAATTCTCTTTTTCTACTTCATTTAGTTATCCAATTAACAAATAAACTAAAGTTTTATTTGGTTGGTCCATGACTTATTCACAGTGTGAAAGACATTATCCCATGAAATAGTCAAACAAAACTTTTATTACAAGTCCTAGCAAAGTATTGGTAAGGAACACACAATGCATAGATATTTTAAATATGAAAGATAAGAAATCACAGTCCAATCACCCAAGACCCCCACCCCCCACCCAAAAAAAAAAAAAAAAGAACCAACCTGATTTGTCCTCTGTGTCATCAAAGTCAACGCTGAAGGAATGGCCACTATTACTGATGATTTTGGCTGAGTTTGCATCATACTTGATACTAAGAGGCCGCAGGGAAGAGTCATATTTCACTTCTTTGGTTTTAATCTCAATCGGAGATTGCTGATCCCCATCAGCAATAGGGAAAAATTTATTCCAATGAATAGGACCTTAAATACATAGGACCAAAAGAAAAGGACTAAATAAGTTATTTCTTTTACCAAACAAATACACTGTGCATGAGTTGAAGGAAAAACAAATAAGATCTTCATCCTCAGGATCTTCACATCTAATTTTTTTTTTTTTTACAAGACTGGTTGCTTTTATTATTGGTATGAAAACCTCCTGATTTGCCTTAATTCATTTGCAACATTCAACTAACCCTCACAGACAAAAAACATGTCAGCTTTAAAAAGTACTTTCCAGGGGCGCCTGGATGGCTCAGTTGGTTAAGCATCCCACTTTTGGTTTTGGCTCAGGTCATGATCTCATGGCTCATGAGACTGAGCCCCATGTTGGGGGCTTCAATCTCCCTGCTCAGCGGGGAGTCTGCTTGAGATTCTCTCCCTCTGCCCCTCTCCCACAACCCCCCCCCCCCCGGACACATCTGCTCTCTCTCACTCTCTCTCTCTAAAATAAATAAATCTTTGGAGGAAAAAAAAAAGTACTTTCCAAAGGTACCTTTCTAGCATACTACAAACAACAGCACAATTCATCATTGAAAACAGTGAGATTTAGTTTCAGCTCCAAGAACGATATCTGTGGTAGCTTCAGCAGTCAACAGGAGTTCATGGGATGAAAGAATTAATGGAACTGGGAAAACTATGTAGAGATAAAAGTGTGCAGTTCTTAAAAATGTTATCCCTATTTCTTTCTTCTATCACTCACTCGTGTCTCCAGGGGTCACCCAGGCCTCACTCGGTTACCTCTGATGTGTAACAGGCATACTAAGGAAATACATAAATTTTTCACACAGCATAATCCAAATAAAATGGCTGCACCATGTCAGGAAATGTAATATTGTTGATTATCTTTAGTGGAGTCAGGTAACAATTTCTTTCTTTCTTTCTACATTTCAGAAGGTCCTTCTGCAGTTATTTTGCCAGTGTTACATTTGAATTCCAACACAAGGGACAACTGTCATCCTGATTCTCTATTCAAAAAGTCAAAATTGCATCTAGTTCTCAAGTTGGACACACGTTTGGTAAATTGATATGAACCAATAAGCGGGAAATACCCGCTTTATTCTATGTCTATATTCTTCATTTCTCTGGAAGACTTGATTCAAGTTCTGCTTCCCAGAATCAAGAGCAAGACTGCAGCTTCAAGTAACCTCTATCTTATTCTACAGATGTGAGTAGTCACTTTATAGGTTAAAGGTTCTTATTATGTCTACTATGCCTGCAATTTACACAGCTACCACCAGGGGGTACAGCACAGGGCTACTGACTAAGCTTTTCCCTATATCACTAACTTGATTTCTCTAATATTCAAGAACTTATTAAAATGACATAGCATGACAAACATTTGTTACTGACAACAACAAATATTTTTAAAGATAAGATTTAGAATGAAATTTCAAGAAATGCAAATATATCACAATTAACAACAGCTTCAATCTCTAAATCTAATGCTCCTTATTACTCTTCAACTGTGCAAAGGAGAAACCTTAAGCTCTTTCCTTCACATATGCTTCAGGTACAAAAAATCAGAGCATGAATATATAGCCATACACATAACTTAAAAGCTCTTCTCT
Source organism: Ursus maritimus (assembly GCF_017311325.1). Lineage (NCBI taxonomy): Eukaryota > Metazoa > Chordata > Mammalia > Carnivora > Ursidae > Ursus > Ursus maritimus. The sequence goes on along the minus strand of NW_024427107.1, from coordinate 32,802,193 downwards.
TGTGAATCCAACACTTTGGACTTCAAAGCAACTTGAACATCAAAAGTCCTTGCCTACAACTTATTACAAAAAAGCCATTACATTTCCTGATTTATTAAGTACTCCAATTTACCTTTCTAGTACTCTTTCTCTGCACAATCGAGTCCTTGCTTTAAGTGAAAAAATTTTCTACCTCATTGGCAGCAAGTATGACTTAACCTGATGAGAATTAGATTTTGAATATGTGAGGCATATATCACAAAATGTTGTTTACCTTTTTCTTTCTCTTCCTAACTCCTTTACTCTCCTATTTCCAGTCTTTATAACAAGAATAATTTTTAAAAGCAGAGGCTACCCAAAATAAAATAAAAATAATCCCACTTGCATAAATTACTCAATATTATTTATTAACCACTATAGTGGGTTCATTTCCCTGCCTCTTAAAGAGGCCCCTTTTTAAAAATGTTTTCAAAACATCCACTAACATAAAACATAAACATCCATTTAAACATAGTTCTTAGAGATATATAGTGATTCTTCCATTGATTCAAGAACTTTTGAATATCTATAGAGACATGTAGTTTTCAGTAATTGTCAC
>NW_024427107.1:32750651-32801607 GCF_017311325.1 Ursus maritimus | reverse complement strand
TCCCTACACTGAATCAATAAAACTATCAGGTTAGTGGAAGAACTTGTAAGTTTTTGGTGAAGGCATTTTCCAATGCCTCAAGTCTTGGTGTTCCATTTTATCATTGCTACTATACCCAGTTTAAGTTTCCTTTTATCTGCTCATTCACTGCTTTTGTCAGTCAAAACAAAACAAGCAACCAAACTTGCCCAGTCAGGATTCAACATATTTCCAGTAGGATTTTGCCAGTTGATCTACTTATAGGCACAGTCCTCAAAAGGCTATTGCATCTAAAAGCAGGAAATGGGGGCACCTGGGTGGCTCAGTTGTTAAGCATCTGCCTTCGGCTCAGGTCATGATCCCAGGGTCCTGGGATCGAGCCCCGCATCAGGCTCCCCGCTCAGCAGGAAGCCTGCTTCTTCCTCTCCCACTCCCCCTGCTTGTGTTCCCTCTCTCACTGGCTGTCTCTCTCTCTGTCAAATAAATAAATAAAATCTTTAAAAGAAATAAAAATAAAAAATAAAACCAGGAAATGGCCCTATAATTGTTAGCAGACATACAAAATTACTCTTTGGTAGTGGTTTTCCAGGGATAGATTTTTTTAAATTTCTGAAGATAAGCTTCATTGGAGCCACTATTTTCTAACATATAAATGTATTAAAGAGTAATCAGTACTCATTGATTGAAAATACCCTTCTTCTGGGGGGCGCCTGGGTGGCTTAGTCGGTTAAGCGTCTGCCTTTGGCTCAGGTCATGATCTCAGGGTCCTGGGATGGAGTCCCGCGTGGGGCTCCCCGCTCAGCGTGGGGCTCCCCGCTCAGCGGGGAGTCTGCTTCTCAGTTTCCCTCTGCTCCTCCCCACCGTTTGTGCTCTCCCTCTCTCTCTCAAATAAATAAAAATAAAATATTAAAAAGAAAAAAAAAAAAAAGAAAATACCCTTCTTGTTCCAAACTATAGTGAGGGCGCTGTTGATACCCAGTAACTGTTAAATAACAAAAATTAAAATGATTCCAGCAGAGAGGGAAATTAAAAGAAATTTGTTTTGTGTTTTTTTTCCCAAACATAAATTGGAAAGTAGCAAAAGTGTGAGATTATAATTATAGTTTCAGTCAAAAAGAACTTCACCTAAATTATACCTTTTATTATTAAAGTTCTAAATTTCACCTGCTCCCATTTTTAAACTGGCAAGTTATTCATAACCTCAAATAGGCTACAATTAGAAATGAAGCTTTTCTCTTTCTTTGTGAAAATAAACTTTCTATAAAGTTTGACTGTATGGTACTGTTGAATAATATACATGTTAATCCAAGGAAAGTATTATTATTATTATTACTCACAGATCTAATTTTGACAGTGATTCACTGTCAGGCTTTCCTGGTGTCACTTTGCAATTATTTCAAATGATGGTTATTTTGAGATTTAGTATATAGAAGAAGAAAAGTATATATTTTATTATCACTGTCACTGTCATCAATAAATACAAGTTCACCTAAGTGCTAAAATTTGAATAATCCTCTGTCTCTGCAAGGATGAGTGTAGGAGAGGGAGAAAGAGTGAAAAAGTAGCACGAAGTATAACTTCATTTTTTTGGAGAGAACCTAAGTCTTCCCAAAGCTAACAGTACCAAATTGCCATGGCAATATTTTATAGTAACAGCTATTAAGAAAATTGCAGTATTTTGATTGCCAAGAAGGCAACTTAAATCTTCAGGGTTGCAATTCAATTATTAAAATTCCTTAGGTGTAGCTTCAAATGTTTTCCATGATTTGTTTCCTCTAAGTGAATGAACTTAAAAAACTGAAAGCGAGCTTGTCCTCTATTCATTAAAGTATGTCATCAGACTTCTAATCTCCGAGCCTTTGACTGATTAGTAGTTGTTACTAGGGAAAGTCCTCGGCTTTGCAAAAGAAAGTGACTGGACATGTAACGATGATTTCGGGGTCTGAGGAATCTTCACAGGGCTAACGCACACCAACTCTCACCCCCACTATCAACACCCTCCAAAAGACGCTTTTCCTGTCTACACAAGACTAAGCCTTCCCTCCACTTCCTGCATTCAGCTCTGGGGAAAGCTGCCCAATTTAAAGAGGAACCAAAAAGTTTCTTCCAAGTGCGGGATCAGCAGTGTGTGGTCTGTCCCCCACAGCCGCGCCCTGAGCAAAGCCCTCCCTCGGATCTGCAGAAGGCGCTCACCGTTGTGTTCGCCGTATCCCCAGCTGAGCCGCGACATGGTCCCTCGGGTCGGAGGCAGAGGAAGATGTGGCACGGCAGCGAGAGGAGGGAGCGAGCGGGGCAGGCGCGCGAGCTGGAGAAGGCGGTGGCCAGCCTAGGGAGGGTCCGCCCGCCGCCGCCCGGCAGAAAGGGAGCGCTGAAACCCCGGGGCCAGGGCGCTAACGGCCTCGTCCGCCAGGGGGCAGTGGCGTGCAGGAAGGTGACCGCACGTGTGAGGGCTACCGGAGCGGTGGAGCTGAGCTGGGTCCAGGGGCTCGAGTGTGAACTCCAGAGAATGAGAGTGGGCTTGATAGAGCGGCAGAGGGGAAGGGTGGGAGGAGGGAAAGAAAGAGAGAAGGGTTTCCGGAGGGGATTTTCGGCCTCCTGAGAAGTAGTCACCCAGGAAAGTGTTGCTTAGAGGGCTATTCTGGGAATAAATGAATCACTGGGGCCTGAAGCTACCAGGCTGGGAGGTGGGGCTGCTGGTCGTTGATGCTAGTGGTGGTGGTGATTACAAGCACAAAACGATAATGACAATGGCAATCGCCACAAATATAATTTAGCTGCTATGCATTAAAGGCTTACCATGGGCTAGTGTCTGAACCAAGACGTTTACCCACATTTTGCGTTAGATCCTCAACATTCCTTTGAAGAAGATAGTATAATTGCCCCAGAGGCTTAAGAGAAGCTAAGTAACGCACCCCAGGTCGCGACGCTAATAGGGGCCGAGAGTTCCTACTAAAAAGGGATAGATGTCCCTTCGCTTCCACCAGTCTGGCTCCTCTGCCCATTCATCCTGTCCCCTTCCTCATTCTCACCTGTACAGGCTGTGGCTTGAGGAGTGAGGGAACCAACCTGATTATTGATTCTTGGTCCAGAAGTTCTGCTGCCCTTTCGTCCCCGCTGACAGGATGGTGTTCAGTCCGTCTTGTCTTGGATGCATGGTAGGCTTGCTGTCCTAGGGCTGAAAGCTGAGCTGACCTGACTGCAGAGCCTTGAATTTCTGTCCTGGAGTAGTGGGTGTACTGGGCTCAGACTGAAAAATAAAGAGAACTCTGCGAGCTGCCGGGATTGTAATTACTGTTCCAACTGCGGAAGGGTTTGAGTTGGGTCAATTTGAAATTTCAAATTGAACTATGCGGTGTTATTTATGGACAAACGAATGCAAAGAGCTCCTTATTGGTCATGAGCCTTCCATGGAAGATGTAAGGGTGGCTGTTCAACTATCATCTTTCACTTTCTCTTGCCACCCACACAGCAGCTACATAATGTGGTAATTGCAAGTCCCAGGAGGGTACCTCTTTTGGTAACCACTGTATTGTTTAGGGACCACTAAATAAAGACCATTTTGAATGATTCTTCTTTAGACCTGACCTAAATATCCCACAATGCAGCCTGCACCTCCTTCTGCTTCTGTAATTCTTAATGAGGTTAGAACACAATAGAAAAAAATTTTTATACAGCAATATGTACAATAAACTTTATGCTCCTCTTACACCTAAGAGAAAGCACAAGCTTTCTCTTCCATATTCTCTGGCACAATTGGATTCATTTATGCTGGCATAACAGTGGCCAAACTTCTAATAAAAGTTTTATCTATATTCACTGTCACTACAAAAGACAAAATAACATATATGTATATACTTACACGCAAACATATATTAAAGTACTATTACCTAAAATATACAAAAAGTTCTTGAAACTCAACAATAAGAAAATAACCTGATGAAAAAAATGTTCCAAAGACCTTAAAAGACATCTTACCAAAGAAGATACACAGATTGCAAATAAGCACATGAAAGATGTTCCACATCATATGTCATCAGGAAAATAGAAATTAAGACAATGGGAAGATCCCACTACATACCTATGAGAATTTCGAAAATCCAGAACACTGACAACACCAAATGTCGGCAAGGCTGTGGAACAACAGGAATTTCATTCATTCTTCATGGGAATGCAAAATGGTGCAGCCACTTTAGAAGACAGTTTGGCAATTTCTTACAAAACTAAACACACTTCTACCACATGATCCAGCTATCACAGTACTCAGTATTCACCCAAATGAAAAGTTATGTCCACGGGATGCCTGGGTGGCTCAGTCCTTAAGCATCTGCCTTCGGCTCAGGGAGTGATCCCCGAGTTCTGGGATCGAGCCCCGAGTCAGGCTCCTCCACGGGAAGCCTGCTTCTTCCTCTCCCACTCCCCGTGCTTGTGTTCCCTCTCTCGCTGGCTGTCTCTCTTTCTGTCAAATAAACAAATAAAATCTTAAAAAAAAAAAAAGAAAAGAAAAGTTATGTCCACATATAAATCTGCACATGGATGTTTATAGCAGCTTTATTTATAATTGCTGAATCTTGAGAGCAATCAAGATGTCCTTCGGTAGGTGAATGGATAATTAAACTATGGTACATTCAGACAACTGAATATTATGTAGTACTAATAAGAAATGAGCTATCAAGCCATGAAAAGACAAAGAAGCAGCTTAAATGTCACGTTGGTAAGTGAAAGAAGCCAATCTGAAAACACTACATGCTGTATGATCCCAGCTACATGACATACTGAAAATGGCAAAACTATGGAGACAGTACAAAGATCAGTGGTTGCCAAGAAGAGGGGGAAGAAGGTGCTGAGTAGACAGAACACAGAGGATTTTTAGGGCAATAAAAATACTCTGTATGAGGGGTGTCCGGGTGGCTCAGTGGATTAAGCATCTGATTCTTGATTTCAGCTCAGGTCATGATCTCAGGGTTGTGAGATGGAGCCCTGCGTCAGGCTCTGTGCTGGATGTGGAGTCTGCTTAAGATTCTCTTTTTCTCTCTATCCCTCTCCTTCTGCTCCTCTCCACACCCCTTCCTTCTCTAAAATAAACCAAAAACCCCAAAAAACTCTGTATGATATTACAACGATGAACACATGTTGCCATACATTTGTCCAAGTGCACAGAACATAAAACACCAAGAGTGAACCCTAAAGTAAACTATGAACTTTGGGGGATAAGGATGTGCCAATTTAGGTTCATCATTTATCATAAATATAGCCTCTGGTGGAACAAGCTAATAATGGAGAAGGCTAAGCATGTTGGGGACAGGGGACAGAGAGTATATGGGAACTCTCTGTACCTTCCTCTCAATTTTGTTGTGAAACCAAAATTACTCTAATAAATACTCCTTTTTTTATTTAGCAAAATAAACTCACAAAATACTAACGGAGTCATGTAAAACACACACACACACACACACACACACACACACACACACACGAGGCAGCATGTAGGAGGCCACTGCCAAATTTGGGACAATTTGGCCATTAGAAAGATTAATAATAGTAATAGATTGTAACTTCCACTCCCCAAAATATCCATGAGTCCATAGTGATACTAAAAGAAGGAGAAAGAGAGAAAATACTTCTTGATGAGAGATCGTAAGCTACTAAATACAGATAAAGTGATAGAATTATGAAACAATCATTCTTGCAAGGCCAGTGTAATATCTGGTTCAGGCAAGTCTCAGTAATGTGCTAAAACTTCTAGGTGAAATGCTATTGGGGGTTGGGGTATTCACTCAGCCTGGGATTAAGAGACAAAATACATGTCACAACCAAACGTAATGTGTGACCCTCAATTAGATCCTAGGTTGAAAAAAAAGATGCAATCCCTGCTTTGGGGACAGTTAAAGAAATGTAAACACGGACCACGTGTAGGTGGTATTATTGAATTGAATTACTGATGTTAATTTTCGTAGGTGTGGTGATGGTAGTGGCAATACTTTAGGAGACGAATGCCAAAGCAATAGGGCCAAAGTCCCTTCATGTCTGCAACTCTCAGATGCCTCAGTGAATAACTGGTGAATCCAGCTGAAGGATGTTTGGGTTTTCAAACTACCACCCTCACAATTTTTTTGTAGGTTTTAATTTTTTCTAAAGAAAAATCTGGGGTGACAAAAACCCTCTACTTCCTCCAATTAATGAACCATTAGCTTGCTAAATAACCTTTTGTAACTAGGTGTGGGTTTTCCCCGTAACAAAGAGCCTGTGTCTCCAGGTTCATAACCATGAAGTGTAAACAAGTAGAGGAAGATTAACACTGACCAGAGAACCCAGGATTCCTGACCGAACACATGGTCATAATCTCCACTTCACTCTTGATTCAATTAGATCCAGCTTCCTTTGCAACAAAGCATGCTTAAGTCTGCTCTCCTCTTCAGTGATCACAGTATGTTATGAGCAGTGCTTGTAAGTTATAACTCAAGCCATAAAAATATTTCATTAAGGATGGTAATATATTAAGAAAATACCAAAGTATGAATTAATACTGTTCTATTAGGGCATATATATATGGACTCTTCCTCTGAGATGCACATTTTTTCAAGGATTCTTTTTAGAAACTCTAAATGTGAACCCAAGTGGCTATTATCATCCGACTTTTCCTGAGCAATAAACTGAGATGAACAAGGTTCCTCAGTTACCTAGAGAGGCAGGCCACACAGCTGGGGACATAGCCCCAATCTGCAGAGTCCTAAGTCCAAGGTGCTCCAATCTGTGCCCATTTCCTTCATTCAAGTCCTGTGATTTGCACAGCTGGGACTTATTAACCACAGGAATGTCTTATCATTTGATATGGAGAGTGTTGGTTTTATGGAGCTGATACTATATGGGGGTTTCGATTTCTTTAATTTCCCATTCCTAAGGTTATCTTAAGGTTATCTTGAGGTTAGGATTGCATAATACAATCTCCTAAAGGGGCTGCAGGACTCGCCCAAGGGACCCAGGTTTCATGCTAAGATGGAATACTGACCAAAATTGAAAAGGTAGCTTCGATGAATCACCTCTCAAGTCACTTTCCAGATTACAACTTTGAGAAACTGGAGCCAAACATTTTGTCCTGTGTTGTCAGACAAAAACATACATTGCCAAAATCCTACCTTCTACGTTTTTGTTTTTTTGTTTAATCTCATACAGTCTTCTAACAGGAATTTATCACACCCTATTTTATAGTGTTTCATATCTTATTTGAGCAAATTATAAAAATAGATAAAGCGGGAAAGAGAAAAGAGGAGAGCTAAGATTATTTAAAAGGAAAGAAATCTGTACAGACATCAGATCAATATTGAAAAGCATAGATAATTCAGGGTAAAATAATTTAACTGTCAAAGAATTTAATTAATCGTTATCAGCTTGGAATTTAGCTAATTTGGAAAGAAGTCAATTTCACTCTATCGCTGTCAACTCTTTGAAATAAAATGACAGATAGAATGAGGGGTGCTTAACAGGCATTCTTTCATCAGCACTTATAAGGTTTAACCTAACCTCTTCTGTCCTCTAGGGAAGAACAGTCTGTTCTCTCAAGAGCAATACCAAAATCCCTATCTCACCATCAAGCGAGGTTTGATAGACCCCCCACTCCAAGAAGTTCTCTGCCTGGATATCACCATTTTACCACCAAAGATTTGATGCACTAGTCCTACCTAGCAAAACCTTCCACTCCCACCAAACACATACCATTATATCCTTTATAACCTATTCTTCCTCTTGATCATTGTAACTAGATGTGGGTTTTCTCCTTACAACCCTTCTTCCTCTTGATCTTTGCCATCAGTATACTAATATGTTCTAGAATTTCCTCTTTTTAGAGGGAAAATCCCTCCCTGAACATACATACAGCTCCTTTTTGCTGCCCACCCATCCTGTCTGGTGTTCCTTGGGTTCTTCTATACCCAACTGTATTAGTAAGGTTTTTTCAGAAAAATAGAACCACACACTGCGTCTGTGTGTGTGCGTGTGTGTGTGTGTGTGTGTGTGCATGTAAAAGAGATTTTGTATAAGGAAGCAGCTCACACAGTTATGGAAACTGACAAGTCCTGAGATTCACAGGATGAGTTGGCAAGCTGGAAACTCAGGAGAGCCAGTGGTGTAGCGCTAGTCTGAAGGCTGGCAGGCTCAAGAAACAGGAAGAGCCAAAGTTTCAGTTCAAGTCTGAGGGCAGGAAAAAGCTGAAGTCTCTGTTAAAAAGCAGTCAGGCAGGAGGAATTCTACTTTACTCAGGAGGGGGTTAGCCTTTTCATTCTATTCAGACCTTCAACTGATTGAGTAAGGCCCACCCACATTAAGGGGCACAATCTGCTTTACTCAGTCTACTGGTTTAAATGCTAATTTCATTCAAAAAACACCCTCACAGAAATACCCAGGAAAATGGTTGGCCAAATATCTGAGCATCCTGTGGCCCAGTCAAATTGAGACATAACATTAACCATCATACCAACCTTTAAATTTTAGGGGTTTGGAACTTTCTACTAGGATCCCTTCCCACTATATACTCTCATTCTAAGTACTTTCACAGTCTATGGACATAATCTACCTAGTTTAAAAATCTATTCCAGCAAGAGAAATATAACATGAGTCACAAATGCAGGCCATTTTTATAACTTTAAATTTTCAGCCAGTTACATTAAGAATAAGTTTTTTAAAAAGTGAAATTTGTTTTAATGATTTATCTTATTTAACCCCATATATCAAAAATATTACTGTTTTAACATCAATCAATATAAAAACTATTAATGAATGTACCAGTTATTGACGCATTCTCTCTCAGCTCTAAATTCACCACACGTTACCTGCTCTGTGATAATGGAGCTTTGAGACGGTCTTCTTTGCAGCAAGCACAATGCTAACCTTTTTTCAGTAGAGGGACATTACAGGAGAGGGACTGGTTTCCTGGTTCTGATGTGCTGCATTTTGGTTTTCTTCTTGCTCCCGCTGGGCTTCCGGCAGAGACAGGTGTGGGTGGACACGCAGGGATCCAGTGGCCCAGCCTCATCCCAACAGTGTGCAGTCCCTCAGCAAGTTCACAGCCCCAGCCCCAACCCAGTAGCCCTCTCCTCAGAACTCCCAATGCAAACACCACACATCCCCTCTCCTGCCACCCTGCTGGCAAGCAGCTGCCTCGACTCCTCTGCACACCTGCCCACCAGCCTCAGGCAGCCTGCACCATGGGTGGTGTTTCCCATGGTGCTTCTGACACAGACACTGCCCTCTAGGCTGTGTATCACCTTGCGGAGACATAGTTCCCAATGCTGAGTCCCCTTGTACCCCTGCATGCCAGACTTGGCCCACTGTACCCCAGAGGGGTGTCTCCTGCTTACCTGGTAACTCCGGACCAGCTCTGGCCTGTGCCACCCATGAACTTCTCTGCCATCCATCCAGTGGGCTGCTACTACACCTCCCCAGTGATCTGAATCCCAACCTTGGAGGGGAGGCCAACTTCCGAGTTTGTCCTTCCTTGGAAACTCCCCCTTAGCCGAAGGATATTCTTTTTTTTTTTTTTTTAAGATTTTATTTATTTATTTGACAGAGAGAGAGACAGCCAGCAAGAGAGGGAACACAAGCAGGGGGAGTGGGAGAGGAAGAAGCAGGCTTCCTGCTGAGAGGGGAGCCTGATGCGGGAATCGATCCCAGGTCCCTGGGATCAGGCCCTGAGCCGAAGGCAGATGCTTAATAACTGAGCCACCGAGGCGCCCCTAGCCTAAGGATATTCTTTATAATTTCCTTACATCTTATTCCTTGGTATAGTTAATAATTCTTTATGTTGACTTTCCTTGTTAAAATTATTGTATGATTTTTTTATCTCCTGGTTGGACTTTAACTGACACAATTATACATTTTACATTTTTTTGTCTTACTAGGTCTTCTACATCTGATGTGTATCTTACTCTTATAGAATATCTCAGTTCAGGCTAGCCCATTACAAGTGATTGATAGCCACATGTGGCGAATGGCTGCTATATTGGGCAGCATGACTCTAGAGCCACTGAATTGTATCTAACTGCTGCAACTTAAGGTGTCTGAAATGGAATTATTTCCTCCCCATCCCAGTTTCCATCCCACAGTTTTCTCTATCTTATTAAATCACACCACCATCCACCCAATTGTAAAAGTCAGAATTTAATAATCATACCAATTCCTGCTTTTCTCTTTCTTCCTTCCCCTCCAAATTTTGTGTATTTAACCCCTAAACAACCAGTTGATATGAAAAAAAAGAAAACTAAACTATAAACATGAAACAAAATTCAAAAGATGAGTAATTTTTAAGAGGTCTTCATGCTATTTCTTCTTAATCAAAATCTCAGCTTCTTAAAAAGTATCAAGACTCCATCCCAATAAGGGTGTGTTGAATTTGGCATGCTCATACGCTGTTGGTAGAATTGTAAAATATACGGTCTTTCTGAAAACAGTTTGGTCATTTAAATCAAGCATTTTAGGTGTTTATAACCTTAGCTTTTATTCCTAGGCATGCTCCCCAAGAAAATATTAGGAGATCCTCTCAAAAGTTTATGTAAAAAGATGTTCATCACAATATATTTATAATAGAAAAAAATCTAGAGACAACAGAATGTCAATGATAAGAAGAGAGTTGAAGTAACTTATTGTATATCAAAAAGATGTAATTTTAGAAAGACATAAATATATTTTTAATATACTTATTAATAAGTATATATGTTTATGTTTATAGATTATAAATTTTACCTGGAAATACATTCCAATTTTTAATAAATAACATAACATAATTGCTTAGGAAAAAAGCTGCAAAGAAATATATTTTTGAAAATCTGAGTGGTGGAACTTATTCTTTGTTCAAAATATTTATTAGATTACCTTTAGAACCTAGGCAGTTTTGGGTTGCCTGGGTGGTGCAGTTGGTTAAGCATCTGACTCTTGGTTTTGGTTAAGGTCATGATCTCAGGGTCATGAGATCAAGCCTCGCATCAGGCTCTGAACTCGGCGTGGAGTCTGCTTAAGATTCTCTCTGCCTTTGCTCCTCCCCACCTAAAATAAATAAATTAATTAATTAATCTTTTTCAAAAAAGAAAAAAAACGCTAGGCAGTTTTAGGCCCAAGGAATATAGTCACTGCATTAGTTAGTCAGCTTCCAAGATAGTCTTCAACGATCCTCACCTCCTGGCATTAATTCTTTGTGTAGTTTCCTTCCTTACTGAATAGGAGAGGCATATATGAATAATAAAACAGAGTGGAAGTGATCGCGTATGGATTCTGAGTCCAGGTCATAAAAGACATTGCAGTTTCTCCTTTGCTCTCTTGGATCACTCAGCCTAGAGGTAGTCAGCTTTCAAATTGTGAGAATACTCAAACAGCCCTAGGGAGAGGCCCTCCTGGAGAGGATTTCAGGCATCCTGGCACTAGTCAGCACCAACCTATAGCCACATGTGTGAGTTGCCTTGCAAGTAGATCCCTCAGCCCCAGTCAAGCCTTCAGATGACTGCCACTCCAGCCAACACCCAGCTGAACCTCAGGAAAGACCCTGAACCAGAACCATCAAGCCAAACCCCTCCCAAATTCCTTACCCACTAAAATTATGAGATAATAAATGAGGATTGTTGCTGAGAGTGCCGAAATTTTGGGGTGATTGTTATACATTAGAAAACGAATATATGGGTGCCTGGGTGGCTTAGTCGGTTAAGCGCCTGCCTTCGGCTCAGGTCATGATCCCAGAGTTCTGGGATCGAGCCCTGCATCAGGCTCCCTGCTCAGCGGGAAGCATGCTTCTCCCTCTCACACTCCCCTTGCTTGTGTTCCCTCTCTTGCTGTCTCTCTCTGTCAAATAAATAAATAAAATCTTTTAAAAAAAGAAAAGAAAACGAATATAGCAGCAAACAAACAAAACCAGATAGAAGGCTCTGCCTGTCTGGAGCTTACATTCTAGCAGGACGAGACAGATAAAACACAAAATGAATAAATATATGGTATACTATGGGACAATATGGGATAGCTGAGGAGGAATGTAGGAGGACTTGGAACTTCATAGAAGTGGTCACGAAAGCCCTCACTGAGAAGAAGACATCGAGAGAAGTTCTGAAGGACATGAGAAAGGAGCCTTGCAGATATTTAGGACGAGAGGGCTCTAGGCAGAAGGGTTGAGAAGGAGAAACACAACTCGCATGGATTACAGAACGGGAAGAAAGCAGTGGGGGCAAAGGGAAGTCACATATGGCTTCAAAGGCTATAGTAAGCACTTTGGCTTTTATTCTGAATGATGCAGGGAACTTTGGGAATTTGGAGCTGAGGAATGACATGATTTGATTAACATTTTAGCAGGATTCCTCTGGCCACTGGGTTTGCATAGAGAGCAAAGCAGGGGAACCAGTTAGAAGGCTATTACAATAACCCAAATGAGAGGAAGGTCATGGAAAGTAAAATCAGAATGTAATCATTGCTGGTTATTTGTTTTCTTCTCTATACTTCTCTGAATTTTCCATTTTTACAATGACTCTTCATGACTTTTCTAATCCAAAGGAAAATCAAGTCTTTCAGGAGCCAAATGTTTGTGAGAACTTTTAGTCCTCAGTACTTTTTGTTTATGAAAATACAGATGCCCCTGTAATTCTTAGGATTTCAGCACAACAGGGTTGCTATAAAACAACATAAAGAGGAAAGTCAAAAACTGTCGATGTTGGTCTGCACGGACCCTGAACATAATTTTAACTGAAAAACAAAACTATTTTTGAGCTTTAGACAGCTTGAGTATTTGCATTATCAGCTAACCTTGATAATTACAAAGTACAGCATCCTTTCACTTTTTGTATTAAATACTGTTGAAATTTGGAGTGTCAAATTGTAATTAAACAGCACACTGCCTTCTTGGCCTTTGCCAATTTTCTGAGTTTTAAACGTGCACCTGCTAAATATTCCACAATTCCTGTAATTTTTAACCATGACTTGGATTTTACCCAAGCATCATAAAAAATGTGAAAGGACTTCATGTACCTTTTGAATATTTTTATTGCCTTTGGACTACGTATTTGAACATTCTTAACCTTCAAATATTTCATATACAAGTTCTCCTTTGTGACTATAGTTAGTTTAGTTTCAGGGTTTCTAGGCACTTGGCCAGGAAATTACTCTGGATAAAAATCTGTTCAATTAAATTAAAACACATTTTTTGGGCACCTAGCATTCCTGAGGAACTGCGCTACAAGAAGATAAAAAGAAGTGTTCTTCTAGGTATCTTTAGTCATGGTAAAGGTGATAGGGCTTTAAAGTTATTTCTAGTATATTGGCTACAGTACCTTGCTTGCTTTTTTATACTTCAGGGAATTTTATTTCATTTAGCAAATGTGTATGCCATACCTCCCATGCATTGGAAATACAGAATCCTACATGGGGACACAAAGGTGTTTGAGAAATAGACCGGTCCTTGAAGAGTACATGGACTAGCCAAGAGATAAACATGCATACAAGTAATATGATGTTTGAATTATAGAAAATATATAGTGAAACACTAAAGCCTGTGACCTACCTCCGGAAGCTTTATAATAACCTGCAGAAATGAGTCATTTTTCCTTCCCCCAAAAAGGTTAATGATCTCTTTTCATTTCTTGGTTCTAACCCTCCAGATATTTCAAGGAATTTGACCTCGTTAGAAAGGTGGAGGGTCCTGTCTGTCCTGCTCCACTTTCTTATATAGACTGTGTTACAGATATGTTTGTTCTTAGTCTAAAATTAAAAGCTTCTGTCACCGAGGGGTTAGTGGGGAAAAGAATCCCTTCTTCCATAATCAATCATGAAAATTTTCATGATCTAACTGACCCCTCACAAGAAATGCAGATTCATTGGAAGGTAGCTTTACTATTTACTTGGCCCACAAAGAAACTATACAGCAAGGCAAAATGCAGCTCATTTTTATCGACTGTTCTTCATGAGCTGATACTCAGGGGAGCCACAGCAGGTGCACTGCCATCCCCGGCTTACGGTTACTTATTCCCCGAACCCCTGCCTCCTTGCCTGCCACCATTCCTTCTTCTAATCTACTTTCATGCTGCCAACTCAATTACTTCCTATAACAAGCCATATGGTGTGTCTGTGTGTGTGTATGCGTGTGTGTGTATGTGTGTGTGTGTAGGTGTGGAGGGAAGGGGAGTCCTTCATTGCCTGTAGAATAAAAATCCAAACTTTGCTATCCGCTTGTCTTCTTTTTCTCTCTCCTTTCCCTCTTCTTTTCCTTTCTCTCTTCCCCTTTCTTTCTTTCCCTATCTTTCTTTCTTTCTCTCTTTCTCTCTTTCTTTCTCTCCCTCCTTCCTTCCTTTCTTCCCTCCTTCCATCATAATTAAGTCTAAAAGACATCAGGTCTTAATAAGGGAGGGGAGATGGCAGCATCTTAGGGAAAGTCAGAGCCTGAGCAGGGTAAAGAAACCATCTCTGTAGGTGGCAGCAGCCAGAGTGGATGATTCAGTGGATGGTGTGAGCCCAGTGGGGATGAGGGGGGCACCTGCATGAAATCGGGGTGGGAGAGGTGGCAACAGTGAAGGAATATTGGTTACTAACAGGAAGATAAATCAAATTAGTGATTAGTACATATATTTAGAATAATATATATAAAGGGCACCTGGGTGGCTCAGTCGGTTAAGCGTCTGCCTTCAGCTCGGGATCGAAGCCCGCATAGGGCTCCCTGTTCCGTAGGGAGTCTGCTTCTCCCTCTGCCCCTCACCCCGCCCATGTGCTCTCTCTCTCTCTCCCTGACACGTGCACACTCTATCTCTCTCAAATAAATAAATATATAAATTTTTAAAAAACAAAAAGAATAATACATAGAGAATAATATATGTAGGGAACCAGGTTTCTCACTGATGGAGAAATAAATTACAAATATGAAAAGGTAGAAAACTAAAATAAATCCTATGGTATTCAGTTCAAATTGGAGATACTGGCATAAACTCATGGTTTTACATATAGAAATAACTACAGTTGGTGAGGTGTATGAACGTGTATAGATAGGTAGATAGACAGGCAAATAGTATAAACATCCATGCATACATTGCCTAGATCTGCCCACTGAAGCCTAGAAGCATCAATATTCCAGAGCTTGGCTTCTAAATATTATTCTGCACTGAAAGGAACCAGGGCTCCATGGAGAAATGACTAATTCTGGGACTTGGGATGCATAGGTCCAAAATGAACCTGGAGTGTTTCGCTGTGCCAAAAAGCGAGAAGGTGGTCAAAGAATAATGGGGACAAGTCAAAAGGATATATGTGAAGGAGCACTCACTGGCCAAATCTCAGACAATGTGAACATCAAAATAAATTATGATAATAAAAGGCTGTAATCCATTGAATAAAATAGCAACTCGTGAGCCTGTACTAATATAAATAAATAAATGAATAAATAAATGGACAGAGAATAAAGTTTTTACTTACAATGGAATGTCAAGTGATGACTATAGAAGGAAGACAGAGATATAAAAATTACAATTTGGGAATCAACATAGTAATAATTTATCGAAGAAACATCAAGTACCAAAACTAGTATAAAAGTTTGTTGAGGGATGGGATACTGGCATAGTTTCAATTGCTCCTCACAAAATAGTCATTGATTAAAAGGGGGAAAGGAGTAAGTCTACAGTGGAGAAACTTGGCAAAAAAAAATCTTAAGCAACAAAGTTAACATCCCCATAATGGGACAAATCTAAATCGCAAACCACCTGATGGGATGCAATGAGATCACAGCGCATCATTTCTGTGGTATTTCTGTCCACCTCCTTTCCCAAAAGTATACCCTGAATCAAATTATGAGGAAACAGAAAAACTCCCAATTATGAAACATTCTACAAAATAGGCTGTTATTTTTTAAAGTGTCAAACTATTGTGATTGAATGAAACAGCAGTGGGGAGAATACAGTTGAATCAATGAAACAAGTTTATCATAAAGTATCATCTATACAAGGCTAGGTTTGTTCCAATAAAGGGCTATGAGATTTGTTATGAATGGTTTGTAATTATTTATGTGTGCTCTCATTTTCCTCTTCTCCCTAACTCTCCGTGTTTACTTGTTGAATTGCTTTCATGACAGTCCTTTGAGGACCAGATCTGTATACAGAACTCTGCAATGCTGAGTTTTAACAGGAAAACTAAGGTTTCTGAAAAAATGTTTTCTCCACTTATGATTTAATTCATCTTTAAGGTTGTTAGAAAAACTGGAAATATATTTGCATGTATTTTTAAAGATTAGAAAACTTGAAGTTATTTTTTTCTTTATATATGATTCATTTGGTTTATAAGTAAATGGCATTTAGAAAATTAACACTATCTTTTCTTTTGTCCTAGTAATATCTTATGTTCTCATGCTTTGTATTTTATTAACTCTGCAATATACTCCTGTAAAGTAGTTTGGACAGAAGTAAAGACTCTTTCAGATACAAATGATTTAAAATAAAATAACCCAAGAAAGTTTAAGCCAATAAAACAATGTTTTTGCTTAGGTAACTGACAAGTCTAGGGATAGATCTTTCTTCCATCTATGGCTGAATCCAAAAACTCAAATGACATCATCAGAGTCCTGTGTTCTATTCCTCAGGTCTGTTTTCTTTTATATGTTGCCCTCATTCTCTCCCACTGCAGACAGGTCTCCTGCAAGTTGCTGGAGAAGATGGCTAATTGTAGCCTTAATTTCGCATCATCCCAATTCAAAGACACTAAATGTGGGAGATAGCATTCTTCACCAGCTCTAGTTGAAAAATCTTTAGAGGAGGATTGTAATTATCAGCTCAACAAGGACCATTTAATGGGAGAAGAATGGTTCCCCGGAAAGGATGCTGAGCAGATAATGGAAGTTCTCTGGTGTGGGCATATCCTCTGAATGGTCATCTACATGTGGGAAAGGGAAGCACAGAGAAATGAAGTAACTTTTTCATTCATTCCACTTTTTCAATTCAAGGAACCAGAATTATACCTATCTTATTTGCGTCAATATCTGTGGTTAACTCAGGCCTGGTAAAAGGATCTGATGATTTTCTGTAGCTTTGGTTTTGTTTTGGTTTTGCCCCCACACATTATGGACATTTTATACTAGCGTTTTAAGTTGTTTTTTAAAAAGTCACTCGTAGAATACAAAATTTGAATAAACACATATTGACAGGTAATTATTCCTTTTTCCTCAATCTATCCCTCAATCTATTCAATATAAACACAATAACATGATTTACTGTAAAAGTGGCTCATCTTCCTATAAGCAGGCCAGTGGCTGATTTGGAGGAAAGAAAATTCGACCCAGGGCCAACCCACACAGGTCCTAGTTTGGTTTTGTCCATTACTACTTTTGTGGACGCCAGCCAATGGCTTAAAATATGAGCCTAGGGGCGCCTGGGTGGCTCAGTCGTCAAGCGTCTGCCTTTGGCTCAGGGCGTGATCCCGGTCGCTGGGATGGAGCCCCACATCAGGCTCCTCCACTGGGAGCCTGCTTCTTCCTCTCCCACTCCCCCTGCTTGTGTTCCCTCTCTCACTGGCTGTCTCTCTGTCAAATAAATAAATAAAATCTTAAAAAAAAAAAAAATGAGCCTCAGTAGTAGCGTCCTTGCATAAGGGGAGTGGTATTAAGGCCTTATTTTGAAACTTAGAGTGTGGGCTAAATTCTTGTAAGTAATAAACTGATACATGTTAGTACTTCAACATTCGTTTAAAATCTGGCTTTTCCTATGAACTCATCAAAATAAGTTGGGAAACACGTGAAAAATGTTACTTTAATGGAGAGGTCCTCTTGGCAGAA
Source organism: Ursus maritimus (assembly GCF_017311325.1). Classification (NCBI taxonomy): domain Eukaryota; kingdom Metazoa; phylum Chordata; class Mammalia; order Carnivora; family Ursidae; genus Ursus; species Ursus maritimus. Next base: position 32,783,870 of record NW_024427107.1, on the reverse strand, counting down.
TTGAGTCAATTTTCTAGAGAACTTAACTCAAACTGTCTTAATTGAGAAATACACACTCACACAACCAGAAGGCAAAAAAATGTTAATCTTCTAAGTTTTTCTACCTTCCCTGATACTTGTTTTCTTTTTATATTTTCTTGTGCCTCTGCTGTGCTGTTAGCAATTCTCTTTTTGAAGCAAGGAAAAGAGAAAGCATTCCATCTTCTCGTTCATTACAAAAGTTCCTTCGGAGATTAGAGCTCCAAACTCTCCCTGCCACGAGGTTCTCAGCACCGCCAGCCAAGCCTCGGACGCCATCCAGCGGTGCGCAGCGCCACCTCCTGGGAGCGTGGGGAGCGTGGGCAGAGCCAGCCACGAGTCTGCGGCTGAGGGCCGACTTGCGACAGACTTCACGGCTCAGAACCTCAGAAACGCCTCAGTGCTTTCTGTACACATACCTACCCGCCCGGGAAGTCCCGACTTCGCAGTATCTCCAAAGCCGTTCGCTGGCCGGAGCCGAGTACTTGTCCTCAATCCCGCCTAAGGTAAGGGATACTCTTGGGGCGGGATTTCCCATGGTGGGCGGAACTTCGCCTTACGGGCGGGGCTTCGCTATGTTTAGAAGAAACATTAGATAGCTCTGTGGGCGGGGCTACATTACGAGGGTGGGAACCCGCTCAACAGCGGAATTACGTTCGGTGGGAGGGGCTTCGCCTGGTCTGGTCGGCGCTCTGTGGGTGGGACTCCGCTAGGTGGGTGGGGCTACGCCCGGTGGGCGTAACTAAGGCCTGTAGGAGAAGTTTTGACTGGCTCCTTTCTTCCCCGGAACTTCCTGAAGATCCTGTGCGTGTAGATGGCGTCACTTGGAGCGTGAGTTGCTGCACGAGGGTATTAAAGGTAATGAGGAGAGGTTAATAAATTTTCTGGCAGACTGGCGTGAAGTTTTCGGGGTTTAGAACAGGACTGGTGAGTCTCGTGCTGGTGAGGCCTGGAGGCTGAGCTCGGTCGCCCGCTGCCTCAGGCAACCGTGGTGGGCAGCGGTCCGGCTGGCCCAGGCCTGAAACCCGGGTGTCTTTTGGGCCTTCAGCCCTTGTCAGGGTACCAGTTTTTCGTTGTGTCTCTTGTCATCCCAATTTTCACGTTGCTGTCAGAGAATTTCAGTACTTTTCCACCCTCCAGGGTATTCCCTTCTCCACGAACCTTTCTCAGGTCCACAACTCTGGTGGACTTCTCCCTCTTGTGTCCATTTGTATGCTGCCTCTAGCAAGACAAACCATGTGACTGTGTTTGTATCACATACATGTATGTATATCACTTTTTGTATGTCTATCATTTTTATACCACACCTAGCACATCGTAAGTTATTAATGAGTACTAGATAAGTGATTAGATTTTGGTTACTATTGGAAGGATTTTAGATTATTTAATTGGGGGGATATGATGTGTATTTTCTACTTCCTCTGTAGTAATCATGAATTTCCTACTGTGTTCATGTTTAAGGAGGAGTACCATTGGTGTTTACAGGCATTGCCTAAGTAGTTTACTGAAGCTAGACATTGAAGGAGGATATAAATTTCAGTCAAGAGATACACGTTGAGCAAAGGAAAGAAAGGAGGAATATGCAAAGTGTTTTCAGAGAGCAGTTGGTAGACTAGGATGTGTGTGTTCAGAGAGGTAGCAGGAGATATGTTTGACATATTTATCCTAGATTTTGGGTTCTGACAATATACCAGGACAAAGCACACTGCCCCTAATGCATTGGAAGAGTCATTCAAAGTTTTTAATATTGGGGAGGTTCATCACATAGCACTAGGCATAGACTTGAATGCAGATGACTTGAGCCAGGGGTTGGCAATCTTTCTGCAAAGGGCCGGATAATAAATACTATTTGTTAAATAAATATTAGGCTTTGTGGGCCCCAATTGTAGCAGGAAGGTAGCCATAGACAATACATAATCAATGGACATAGCTGTGTTCTACTAAAACTTTATTTAGATACAGGTGCTTGACCTAATATCGTCCTTTGGTATAGTTTGCCAATCTGTGGTCTAACCAAATGCACCTAGGGACTATAGCAGTAATCCAGTCCTGAACTAGTCAGTACTACATTATGCTTATGTATACATGAGAAGCCATATTACATAATGTTAGCTCTGGGTCTAGGCTCCCAGGTTTTGAATCCTGTCATTTCTTGATTACTAACAGTGTGACATTGGGCAAATTAGGGCAAATTAACCTCTTTGCATGAGTTTTATCTGTAAAATGGGGATAATAGTACCTCCCACAAAGCGTTATGCAGAGTAAATTAAAGCACATAAAATGTTCACAAAGTGCTTATACACATACTATAAGCTCAGTAAATCTTAACTATTAATATTTTTTAAATTTTCCTCATGTGCATTGTTAAAGCAGATTTGAGACATGTTTCTAAGGTAGGATTTATAGACTTAGTGCGTGTTTAGCTATAGAGCAAAGAAAATATGTAAAGTTTCAAGACAAGAGCCATTCACATAGAGATGATATTGTAGTTGCAAAAGTAATTTAAGGTAGGAAGTCAGGATTAAGGACCGATTTTGAAGAAGTGTACATAGGAGAAAAGTGAGGCAAGTAAAAATGAATGAAAAAGGAGGAAGGAGACAGGAGTCCATCCTAACGTATTATAGAAACCAGAATGGTATAGTAGTATGTAAACTAGCAGGATGAATGGTGATGGTTAACATTGGCAGATGCTGCAGAGAGCTGAGAAAGCAATTGTGTTGATAGTATTAATAAATTCAACTAGCAGAAATTAACATGGTACTTCCTATGGGCCAAGTGGGCCAAGTATTAGATATAAAAGAATTAAATACATACTCTGCACTCAAATAGCAGAAAACCTAGCAGTGATGAAAGACATGGAAGTAATTTACTACATGCAGCAACTTTAAAAATAATCAGGAATAAAATGGAATTTCTCAGACCAAATTGGTATCTTTAAAAACTAAAATTGATTTATAGTTCATAAATGTGGGCAGCTTAATTGAGCTCCTTTTCTTTTTTTCCCTAGACAATGGCCAAGAACAAACTAAGAGGGCAGAAGTCCAGGAATGTATTTCATATAGCCAGCCAAAAAAGCTTTAAGTCTAAAAACAAAGCAAAACCAGTTACCACTAATCTTAAGAAGGTGAGTATTAGTTAAGCATTCTGACTATTGTTGACAAAGCATAGTTGTAAAGCCACTGGAAAACTGAATGTTATTATTTAAAATAGGTTCTTAGCCTTTCTCACAAAGGCAAGATGATTTTAAACATTTATTTTTTTTAATGAAAAAAATTTACCTATCTTGATGTAGATGTATGAAAAGAAAAAGGCACTTTAATTGCAAATGCGTGAGGTTCTAAAGAACAGTTTTGTTTGTTTGTTTTTAAAGATTTTATCCAAAGAACAGTTTTAAAAGCTTAATCAGAGCATAGAAATTATCAGAAACCGTGGTATGATAGAACTGTCAGAAACAGTTCTTATCTCTGAACTCCAGTATATTCAAGAACCTCCTAACAGAAGCAGACATAAAATGCTGGTCAGCACCCAATCTTTTTCTCCTCAGTAATTGTTATCTCCTTGAAGATATCTACAACTCAAACAAAAACCTATGAAATAAGATTCTTTCTTAAAATGCAAAATTCGAAAAGAAAGGAGTTTCTCTTTTTTGTGTTTTTTTTTCCCAAAAAAATTGAGAAATGGGAAATTTCTTAAGATTAAGTTGGTTCTTTAAGAAAATTCTTCAAGGAAATGTTTTCACATTTAAGTAGTAGGTGGAGTCAGCTCTCCAGGACTTAGTAATTGTAATAATAGTCATAGAAATATAGCATTTTATCTTTCAGTTTTCATGAACTATCTCAGTCAAGCTTTTTGATCAAGGATTTTTATGACTTAGTAAATGCTACAAAGAAAATAAAGCTCGGTGATATGATATGGGTAGGGAGTGACAATTTTACATAGGAGTGTCTTCAAAGTTGACATTGAAGCCAAGATCCAGATGATAAGGGGCAAGTAATCTAAAGTTCCGTTAAATGTTGGGAGCAGCGTATTCTAGGCAGAGACTAGCAAATGCAACGCCCCACGCTAGGGAAAAACAGGTATATTTAACTGAAAGGAGATCATTTTGTTCAAATAGGAGTACTAGAAGCTTTATGTACGCTAATGGGAAGATCTAAGAGAGGGAAATCTGGATAGGCGGGCTGGTTGGAGAAATTATCAAACAGTTTTCTCAGAAAGTGGCCTAACTTACTAGGTGGAGGTTTTAAGATTGCCAGGCACTATGGAAATGGTAAATTAAAGTTTGTGGTCATGAACTTAAAGTGAAGCCAGCCAGTCTGTCATGATTTCCTCCAGATTCAGTTTTAGGCTCAGAAAAAGCTGTCAGTTGAGTTTAACTAGGTTGCCAAGCAGGTTTGATTGAGGGAGAGAAGAGAAGGAAAGTTAAGAGAGTGTAAAGAAGTGATTGATTAAATAATGGCCATGGAATCTGTGCTGGCTAAAGGATAAAGGATATGAAAATGTGAAAAACAGTGACATTGGTGGGAGACGATTTGGGTAAGACTGAAGAATTGTTAATGTTAGCACACTAAGTGAGCTAGAGGAACAGGAGGTGGTGCAGTTACAGGTGATGGTGCAGCCAGAGGTGGTCCATGCAAGTGGATGGCTGACGTAGGTGAGGAGAAAGAACCTTGAAGTGAGGACCTGAGGAGATTAGGAAACCATAGGATTAGATGTTTGTTGAAGCCCATTAACCAGGCATGAGAGAGGTCAGTGAGCCCAGGTTTGAGATTCTTCATGAGGGAGCAAGTAAATGTGTTGGCAGGTGATGGTAATGAGGAAAGAGGTGTCAGAATGTTCTGATGATGCATTAGGTTCAAAGGAGCTGAGTTTTTAAGGAGAAATGGTTTGAGAGCAGCAACAAGAATATCACCCCACTTCCTAGATTTAAGAGAGGAGTGCTGCAAGGGAAACTGTGTCAGGAAATTGGACGGGACTCCAATAAAGTAAGAAGGTCAGGGAAGGATTCAGAGATGGACTGTCAGAAGGAGAGTAAGCCATTTGATCCAGGTTCCTCGTTTTACAACGAGAGATGATAGTGCCATAGCCTAGGACTGTGCTCCTGTATTTTAGTGTGCCTGTACCAACTCTGCATATGAGGTATGTCCACATAATTCTTGTTTTTAAAAAACCAGAACCTTTTATCTAAAATTTCCCAGTAAGACCATAAGACCTTTTGTGTGAATTTACCCCACAAATGGGTAGGGTTGATGAATTTTTAGGTTTAACAAGGTTAAATTAAAGTTGGATATATTGTATCATTAATGGTTACAAGATTATAGATTAATGCCTTTTTTCTTTTTTAAAAGATAAACATTGTGAATGATGAAAAAGTTAACAGAGTGAATAAAGCTTTTGTAGATATACAAAAGGAACTTGCACATTTCTCAAAAGGCCTTTCCCTTGAACCTCTGCAGAAACAGCTGGTGAGTAGAAATCAGTTCCTTTTGTTATGGCTAATAAGTTAAACTCCAACTTTTTAAAGCCAGTAAGTTGAATGTACTATTTAGTATTTGGATCTCTACTGTACTTGGCCTTGTAGTATCTACAGCATGTTGAGTCATATTCAGACTCTAAAACATTGAGTCCAAATATGAGATTTTATTGTTTTACTTCCAAAGGTAGGACTAGAAGAAATTAAGTTAGATAATAGATTATACACAAGTCATTTTTGTTCACTGTTGTTATCTACATTTTAAAATATAGTATTTTTCTCCCTTCAGATTCCTCAGCAGTGTCATGAAAACGAACCAGTTAATGTTGATGAAGCAACAAGATTAATGGCTCAGTTGTAATACACGGGAGATACATCAAATACCCCAAAAAGACCAATAAATTAAATGTTTTATACAGTTTTATTTTTAAAAATCTTGTTAATGTACAGGCATTGGCACATTTTTAAAACAAACTACATAAACAGATCTTTCCTATAATCTAGGAAAGTGGAATGTCAGAAGTCAACAAAATGTGATAAACTTAAAGTGCTAAAACAGAAGGCACTTCACAAAATCTGTTCACTGAAACAGTTAATATATCCTACTTACATCCTTCACTTTATAAGTGGCAGTGAATGTGTGTTTGGATTGGAGGACACACAGAAATACGGAGTTTCGTGGCAGTAAAAAAATACAAGTGATGAGCCGTTGGCCAACTTTTTTTGTTTTCGATGGCCTTAAGTCTACTTTAACTTTCCTCTCATAAGAGGAAAAAAACAGAAGGATTCAGAATTGGAAGAAAAGCTGAAATCCCAGAATGTAATTACTTGAGGGTGGAGGGGATTTGTGGGTATTAAATCACCTTTTCCCCTGAAAAAAGCTTTTGTTTTTGTGGCTGAAAAGAGCCCTTTGTTTTTATGGTTGAAGTTTTGTGAAGTAAAAAAGAAAGTATTAGAGAACACTTCAGAATCAGTGAACTAAAAAGATGTTACATTCATTATTTTAAATACTTAGGTTATTAAGAAGTCTAAAATGTTACAGTTAGAGGTAGATAACAGTCCCAAGTTTCCATGGAATCTAATAATTTAGTATCTGGACATCAAACAGATCACAAACTCCTTCATTATCATCTAAATTAAAGTTGTAGTCATCTGCTGGGGTAGGAGAGAGCCGTAAGAGAGGAAACACTGCAAGCAAAACAAATTCAGTGTTAAACACGGTTTTTACATACAGTTCATGATGTTCAACAAAATGCTCTCAAATACATCTATCCAAATTAAATTGCATATAAGAATATTTTACAGTAGGAAAAGTAGTTAATGACTTGTATCTAGTGTATATTTTGAAAGATTCTCATTTAAAGATTATGCATTGGTATGTATAGGTATAGCATAAGAAAAACAGGCTAAAATTTTTATAGAACTTGTCATGCTAAAATATGTGCTTCAAAAACATTGGTCAGGACGCCTAAGTGGCTCAGCTGGTTAAGCATCTGCCTTTGGCTCAGGTTATGATCCTAGGGTCCAGGGATCGATCCCTGCATCAGGCTCCCTGTTCATGGGTAGTCTGCTTCTCCTCTCCCTTTGCCCATCCCCCACTCATGCTCATTCTCTCTCTCTCTCCTTTCTCTCTCTCAAATAAATAAAATCTTTTTTAAAAAAATTGATCAAAGCATGTCCTCTGATCTGCTAAATAAGTTACTACTTTGAAGACAGAAGTAGGAACTCTACTTAATTTGCTGATGTGCTGTTTCTACAGAAATGTTTAATCGCAAATGGTTATTGTACCATTTGCTTATTTAACAGTTGCACCTGCCTAGGTTTGGATATATTTGTTAGGAACCAGGACTGAATCCAAGAACTTAGAGAAAGGTGAAGCCAAGAGAGTTATTATTAAAGTAATTAAAATATTTTTTGTATTTTTAAGATTTTTAAAAATTATTTCAGATTAGATGACAACTTGGCTAATGTTAGTAATAGTTCAGGTACTTCACATTGGTAGCTTGAAATTGGCCTCAGTGGGGATATTTACAAAACTGGGTTTTGAGATTACCTATATTATTTTACTCTTGGCCAAATTCTTCAGATGTGAAAAGGGCTAGTGTGCTAACTGTAGAAATTAACTCAGTGACATAGTAATAAGTATCCTCTTATGGGCTCTTTTTTCTCAAAATGCGGGAAAATAAAAATTCTGAAGGATGCCTCTGACTTACTATGAAATGGGAGATTTTTCGTGAATCATCATAGTATTTAAGCAGTTAAAAAATATAGTTCTACATTTCTTTTAAATCTTACGCCACTTACAAATTCTAGAAAAGCATTATTGATATATAAAGTAGTAAAATTTTAAACTACTTACCATCAGAAGACATTAACTCATCAATGATATCTCCACTAATAGATCCTGCTGGAAACAGAAATGTGATAAAGTTTTGTTACATTTCTATTTATATATTTTAATAGTAAAAAGCAGTTATATTTAAGTGCAGCATATATTTACGGTATATGTTAAATAGTTAATTTAAACAGCAGCTTGATTAACAACACAGTGTTAAGTAATAGACCTTTATGGAAAGATGCCATTTTCATGAGCACCAGCTCTGTGCTTGGCATTACTTTTAAACTTCCAAACTCAAGACGTAAATCAAAAGACTCATCATCGTTGTCCCAAAACTGACTCCTCAATTTTACAAAGTCAGTGGTACCATAATTCTCCCAGTCACCCAACCTTAAAACTTCAACAACTTTTCATTCCTCCTGTTAAATTTATCTCCAGATCTCACGTATCAAAGTTATTTTGCCTAAACAATATTTCTCAAATCTTTATTTCTCTTTCCAATCCTATTATCACCCATTTTAGCTTTAATGTTCTCTGCTGGTTGCATAACTACAGACATCAGATCTCTCAGTCTCCATTGCCTCTAATCTTTTTGCTTCCCTAAAGCATCTGCCCTAATCGTGTTACTCCTGTGCTCACCAGTGTACGGTTCTAAGTATACTGCTTCCCTGCTCACAAATCCTCATTGGCTTATGGGCTAAAGTCCCAGCTCAATCTGATATTCAAGGTTCTCTCTAATCTGACCCCAAATTATTCTTACTACTATTGCTAAATACAAAACCATATACAGAAATTTTTTAATGTTTTGTGGAGGCTGATGCACTAATTGTGTCTAAGTTCAACCACATAAACTTGCCTGTCTTCATATATTCCCCATTAGATTATAATTAGGTCATAAGCTTTTTAAGGAGTACACTTTCCACTGTGCACCCCCATTCTATATCTGAAAGTATAGAAATAGTTACAGAGGAAGTAAAGGAGGACAAGAAGCTGAAAAATATTCTGTGTCCAGTTAGCTCTTTACAGCCTCATTCTGAACTATTGTGAACTCCCAGAGTAGTAAGACTCATTCCACATTCCAATGAGACGCATGCCAAAGGTAAAAATAAACATGGGGTTGTATACAATGTAGTTTTTAATGATATGCAGTATTACATCCAGACTGGCGTGACTAAGTCTAAGTCATTCATTCAGCAACCACTGAGAGAATATCTGCCGTGGGCCTTTTATTTGGAATCAGTAAGGAGTTGCTAAATACCTAGCGATGTAACTACGGGAAAAAATTGAGTGTCAAGGAAATTTATATAATTTAGATGTGGACCCTATTCCTAATGCCCAGTTTTTAGAGTTTTAGTTATTTTCATTTCAGATTAAACAACTTAGGAAGGTAAGATTTCCAAAATTGGAGTTGAGACCTTTTTTCAACTCTATAAAACTAAGCTTTCCAAATAAAAAGTATAACAATAAGGAATATGAAAAAAGGAGGCAAATGTCACTATATTGTATACCAGTTTGATTTTTCTTAAAGGTAATCAGAACACATTCAATCATTTATCCTAGAGTGACTAAGAAAAGAACCTTATAAAGTAAACCTCTGATAAAACAAAACCCTGATAATATGTAAATAGTAAAAATGGGGAAAAACGAACACATTTCGATTAATTCCAAACATGGAAAACTGCATACTTAGGCCCATTAACTATTTTTTCCTTGGTCACTGTTTATAATTCTACACAGTCTTAACCACATTATACTGTATTCAATTGTATGTGTCTGAATGTACAGTCAGATTGTAAGTCTACGTTACCTAAGAAACAAATCTGTAGTAATATAATTAAGGGCAGGATCTGTTTTTAAATTTTCCTCATAATACCTACCCCAGTGCTGGGCACGCAGGAGACATTAAATACTTCTAAAGCTTACCATTTTGCCTCCTGTGTTTGGTAGCAGAATAGCCATAGCTGACAAATTCAAAAGAGTTCACCAACTTGTTTAATATGGTATCTGTATTCTCCCTTCTGACTTTTTAAAACAAAGGCTCTAGACCCACCTGATGATAAGTCTGTGGCTGGTGTCTGTTGAAGATTTTGGCTTCTTTCGGAGACATGTTGCTCAGACAGATTCTGAGTCGCTATGTTGGATTTCTGTGGAGTCGCTGGCGTGGGGGGCTGAGAGGAGGGTTGTGTGAGGTCATCAGGTGGGGGGACAGGAAAAACCACAGGCTTAGACGAATTGGACTCTTTATTTATAAGCAGCACGTGGATAGGTCCTGAATGACTCTTTAGATTGATCTGGTATTTCTTTTGTCCATTCTGACCCTTTAAAGTTATTGGGTATAAACAAATGAATAAATATTAACATTTCTAACTACCTTGGAACATTAAAAATTAAGATAAGCAAAGCTATTAGGGACTTATTATTATACAGCATAGAATTATATATAGCAGAGTCAATAAATGTCTTTGACTCAACTAGAAAATGTTTTGAAAAAGATCCAATTTAAACCAATCTATTATTGTTGATATTTCAGCTGAACTTTTTGCTCAGGATTGTTATATCAGTTATAGAGAAAGTAATTTTAACTGATTTTTTCAAGATTATTGACTAAATATCATTACTCGTTCCTTGATATTTTCTAACTCAAAATCAAATTTAGGGGCGCCTGGGTGGCTCAGTCGTTAAGCGTCTGCCTTCGGCTCAGGGCGTGATCCCGGCATTGTGGGATCGAGCCCTGCATCAGGCTTCTCCGCTAGGAGCCTGCTTCTTCCTCTCCCACTCCCCCTGCTTGTGTTCCCTCTCTCACTGGCTGTCTCTCTCTGTCAAATAAATAAATACAATCTTTAAAAAAAATCAAATTTAATAAAACTTGTAATCAAATGTTAAATGATTCGGTCACTTCTATAATTTTACTAAAGTCACCCAAATTCAGATACCCATACTTTCAGGTAGAGAACTTGAAAGCAGTAATTTGGAAGTGTTTACACACAATTAGCTCTTGTTCAGCTAAAGAGAAAACATTTGTCCCTCTTAACACACTAGATCCATTTTAAGAAAAGTTATCCTACATACCATTTCTGGAATAGGTACCTCCAGCTGTGTACCAGAAGGTGCTTGAATGGCCAAAAGTGTATCACCTGGTGAAAAAAATATTTTTAAATTTTAGAAAATACTACTGATCTTGGAATACAGTGGCGAGAGTATGGGCTCTGGAGTCAGAATGCTTGGGTTTGAATCCCAGGGTAGGTGACCTTGGGCTTTGGTTCCTAATTCTGCAAAATAGGGGATATATAACTTACTGCGTAGGCTTGTTTTGAGGATTAGATGAGGCAATACATGTAACAGTAGATCTTAGAAGAGGGTATATACTCAGTGTTAGCTCTATTATTCTCATTAACAAATTCAGCTCAAGTTACTTTTGCTTTCATTCAGTCTTATATAAAGTCTGAAATTCTTGAAACCTTTAGCTTCAAATAACATTGTTTTCTTGAGATTTTTAAATTACCTAAGTGACTAGGGATACTAAAGATTAGGTATGACACCGTGAGATCTTGAGCTTAAGCGAACTTAATTTTAAGGCTAAATTCTACAGCTGACTCTGTTTGAGTTGAAGATTAAAAATACTTTCCCCAAACTTTCTTAGAAAGCTCAGGACAGGAGTGCCTGGGTGGCTCAGTCAGTGAAGCATCTGCCTTCGGCTCAAGTCATGATCCCAGAGTGCTGGGATCGATCCCCCGCATGGGGCTACCTGGTCTGTGGGGAGCCTGCTTCTCCCTCTCCCTCTGCCCCTCCCCCTGCTCATGCTCTGGTGCTCTCTCTCTCTCTCTCTCTCGCTCTCTCAAATGAATAAGTAAAATCTTACAAAGAAGAAAAGAAAGCTTAAGACATATGGTGGCAGAGTAAAGCAGTAAGTCCACACATGTTGTCAACATAGTCTCGGAAAATAGGATTTCACTTGGCAAGGTGCTTGGCCGATCTTTTTTCATGTGCATGATACACAAGACTGTCCGTTTAACAAGCCATGCATAACTAAATATAAATATGTATGCAAAATTTCATTTTACTTGTGTAACGATTATGGGAATACAGCCCCCCTCCCGCTATAGTTACTAATACACTGTATTACGCTTTCAAGGCGAAAGCATGGAGGCAGGGGATGGAATAGGATTAGGAATAGTTGTCCTGGTTGTAAAATGGATTCACCTAACTCTGCCCTCATGCTTTCTTTGAGTTCATTTCTGACCAGCACACTTGCTGCATACAGTTTCATAAACAGTGCCAGTGAGAACCATGTTTTGTTCAGATTTGGTCACTGACACTACAATTCTGTGACTTTGAGACTGTTGTTTAATCTCTCTCCGACTTAGCTACCCCTCCCACATACAGTTTACACCTACCAATGCAGTCAATGAAGTGAAAACTGAAAAACAGTTATTGCCATGAGAACGGAAACAAAAGCAGCCTATAACTACAGAGCACCGTAGAGTGACACAAAATGTCCACAGTCCCTGAAAATAATGACTTGGGGTGAGTGCCTGGGGAATGTTGAATCACTCTACGCTAAATAGGTCATCAGAGGAAGAATGTTAGAACAAACTGGCTAACAGTACTTACCATTAAAGCAATTACAGATGTCTTCATGAGTTACATAGGAAAATGTACTGTCATAAGAATTAAGGAACAACATGTATACCAAGGTCTAGGCATTTAAATTAAGATAAATCTGCAGGCCAAAACAAGATGCCCAAGTGCATGAAGGTACTGCCACACATGGTAAGATTAAAAAAAAAAAAAAAGTCTTTACGCCGGAAAGGCAAAGACAAAGGCCCATAAGAGGAGTGCCCATCCTTTGCTCTGAGAAGAAGACACTTTTGATTTTTCTGTGACATCTGAGGACCTTTGAGAGAGAGATGAAGAACAGTGCATATTGCTCACGGAGACAGGGCTTCTAGATGGGAAGATACCAGTGGGAAAATGATGCTAGGAGTGGAGAGTGACCAGATAGGCCTGCAAATTGAGAACATTCCTGGGTCATGGTATAGGGAACTGGGAATGGCCAGAATCTTGGAAAGCAGTGCAGCAAAGTCCAAGGTCAACTAGTTCAATGGTTTTTGTATCTTGGGGCTCCATAAGGCACAGCTTGAAAACCCCATTGTTATCACACTGTTAAGGAGCTTTGATCCGTAGAAAGAAAAAAGCACATGAGATCATGGACTTATTTAACAAATTACAAAACAACATAAAAAATTAATTCTATACATTGGTCAAAAATTCATGAGAGGTGGTAGAAAGATAAATGCCATTAAAAGGTTCCATAAGAATACAGGCAAGTTTGCAAATCGAGAGAATCAGTGGTATTTACGAGAACAGTGATTTTTAAGAAACACATGAAGTATATCACTAATTTTTTTCTCCCACATAATATGATAAATACATCAGCCTTGGTCCCCAACCTCAAGTAGGTACTATCTTTGAGTTAATATTAGGCAGAAAGTATCCTGGATTGACTGCAGGCCCATGATATTTTATTTTCAAGCCAAAATTAATTTTTCAAAACTTGGAGAGTTACTGAATTTTTGCCACTTCAGAACATTGACCATAATTATTTAAATATACCTATGCATTTAACAATGACTTTAATATTCAGCGACCCCCTAAGCACACTTTAGCTAGCATATCACGTCCTATCAATGGTAGACTGAAAGTAGATGAATTTTTTTTCTCAATGCAACACAGGATAATGTTAATAGATGTATTAGTAGCTTAAGAGGTAAAAACTTTTCAAATATTAGTATAAATTATTAGAATGATATTGTAAAATTAAAATATTATATTCACTTATAAAACTTTTTAAAACACTAGAATAAAGTAACTGATCTTCAGACTGGAAAATGTATAAATACAAATTCTATGGCTATATGCGTAACTTATTTAAAAGGATATCTATTATTAATGGAGTCGTCCATCACATTTTTGATGCTTTGCTGTAGCCACAACTTCTGCTGATCGAGTTCTCTTTCCTTCAGTTCTAGATCTTCAATTTCAGCTTTAAGATATCTTAATCTATCTATGACTTCTTTAGTATTACAGCCAGCACCTACGCCTCTTAAAAACATATGAGAATTAATATTTCCCGTATCAAGCCCAGGTTAACATCGCTTAATTTTTATAGTAATAAAAACTCACTTAGTAATTTATTCTAGACAAAAATCTTTATAATCTTCTAAAAATCAAGCATTAAAATCCTTAGAAAATGTAAACATATCCCTGAATATATTTGCTTAGAAAATTTACTGGCAAGAACAATCAAATTATAAAAATTCTCAATGCTTTTGCCATCCAGAAAATGAAAATTTTTATCAAGTCCAAAAAGAGTTCTCAGTATGTTCTAGAATGGTGTTTGTCATCTGAAAGGCCAGGCTAGTGACTGGGGCCAAAAAGATGTCAAAGCTGAACAGTCACACCTGGAAGTGTCATGACATAGACTAAGATGCTGGTAAAATAAATTACAAGCTTTTAAAACTTTGGTGAGATTCTGGCTTCAAAACAAAACAAAACAAAACAAAATATTAAGGCCAAAGATGGGGACAAATTTGCAGAACAGAAAGCATTTTTTACATTCAAACATAAAACCATACACCAGTTAACAAATGACAATATGCACTGCAATCAACTACCATATGTAAGGTACATATTCTGTATACAGGACACAGTTCCTATTCTTCAGGAGTTTATGTTAGTTGGGCGGTTAAAGGGATTAATAATACAACGCAGTATGCAGCGTGTGCCGAACAAGTGACTTGAGGGAGAAAGGGAGATGTGGATTTTCCGAGTGTAAATCAAGCAGTGGACAGAGTAAGGGAGCATGCCAACACAGGAGTGACATATACAGAGGCCCAGAGCGGTGTCCGGGGAAAGACAAGGGGCCCGGTGAGACTAAAGGGCCAAGAGAGAGGATTTAGGAGAGCTAAACAGTAGAAAAGTCAGATTTTACAGAGCATTAGGAAGAAAAATAAAGGTTTTAGAGTAGGGCACTGGTTTGTAACTTACTTCCATTGTATGCTATTTTTTGACTTTTTTTCAATCAGGTCAATTCCCTCCAAGACATTGGTGATATCGTAAATTCTTCTTTTTTGTCTCACAGCCAAAGTATCTGCAGCCTGTTTTTAAAAAGGGGAGAGGGGGAGGCAAAGGACAATGAAATAAAGGACAATTCATATTTTAAAGCCAAAAAGGGTTGATTATTAAGTTCACAGCATGACAGCCCAATCCCAAATTTGAGCTGGTCAGTTGCTTGGGAACAATAGGTGGGTATGTTCAAAGCAGCTCTCAAACATTGCAAATACCAAAGAAATTATTCCATTTAAAAGCCAGCAGATGTTAGAGTGGGGAAAAAATACATGAAGGGTCATGACACAAAGCCCACAGAAATAAAAGAACACAATAAGAATACTTCATGTCACCTTATGGACTAATCCCGAGGAGGAGTACTAATTGTCTACCCATGTCACTTCCTATTTTATTTCTCTGTTCATAAACAGTTTTGTCTAAAAACAGCCTTAATTGTTTTTTGAAACTTTGAAAAATTATATCTCAGCAACCCGTTAATAATTAAGTCTAGAGACTTGGGGGAAATTCTAGATTATACATACACTTGTACTACCGAAATATACTATCTACATTTTTTAAACTCACAATGAAAATGGAGGAGTGAATCATGCCATCCCAACATAAAGTATAAATTCAACAAGAAATTAAAATCTACAGCACAAAGTTGGGGTACCAGCAAATATAATACAAAAGCTTGGTAGTTTGACTCAACAAAAGTAAGGTCAACAAAAGTATTTCATGCTACCATGTTATGAATAAATGCAGNAATGCTACACTGTTTCTCTAATTGGTTCCCACTCACATTTATGAGCTATATTCCCCAATGGGATAGACAGAACCCTAAAAAAGAGGTTATCCTACAGTTCTTTTTCAGGGTGCATTAGACAATAACCTATCTTGAATGTGGAGTCACATTGAGACTAAGAGTGATAAGAGTCATGGTAGCAATGAAAAAACACATTTATGTCCTTACTGACAAAATTCAGCACATTATCCAAATTAATGAACAGAATTTAGTTTCATATAATTGCTTACCAGCTCTCTCAAGGCATCACTACTTTCTTGATTCTTTAAAAACACAGGCCACACACACACACACACACACACACAATCCAGGGCAGCATATTATTTGCAATCTGGACCTTCTCTCTACAGGAGCAAGTGTGACCAAGTTCACAGGCATTTAATGTCGATTTTATCAATCCATTTACTGTGCTACCAAAATACCAGGTTACCACAGTTCAATTAATCATTCAGGTCTTCAGGAAGGGGATTCATGCCTCAATCAGTGGACCAGGAGAATAAGTAAGATGTGGCAGAAAGAATGAAGAAGCAGAAACTGAGGCTCTGAGTCCCCAGCTCTGACTAGTTTGGTTCCATCTCTTCTAGAGAACCAGAAAATTAAAAGTAGGACTAGGCAGGACTAGGCATGGTTTCATTGATCTCCTCTTCCCTTGTACTTAGCAATTTCCTTCCTGTTTTATCGACCTTCATAAAGTTGCTTGAGTTTGAGGCTGTTTTTCTCCTCCTGCAAAGTTAACTGTAAAAATCTGAAGTTGAGGATTCATCTCTCCCTTCCCTCCGAAGAGGCCTTCTTGAGAAGTAACCCAGAGCACTTCAAGCCCGTTCTAGTTATCCGTATCCATGTACTCACAAAAGCCTTCACAACCATAGCAAGAGCTCGCCGATAGGGTATTAGGACACGTTTGTATGAACCAGACTGCAAGAGCTATCCAAGGTCATCAGGCAAAGAGCCATCAGAGCTCACTTTTAGATCAAAATGTTTTAAAGTTTATAATCTATTCATAATTTATTACTGTTTAACATTACAAATTTCAGTCCTTTATTTCCAAAACTAAACATTATTTCTTAAATGCTTTCCTATTTAAGTATATAAACACATAAATGACCAGCACGTACAGAACGTTATCACTTAAAAAGGCTCTCCAGGAGGTTTTTCTTTCAGCGGCCCCATCATTCTTTGGACATTAGGTTCTGGAGTTCCAGCACACAGAGATCCAATCCCAGCACCGCCACTTCCTATCTTCAGCTGGTCTCAGACTCATGAAGCCTCATTTCCTTTTTTGTAAAATGGAGTAATAATATATCTGCATTGTGGGGATTAAACCAGATAATCTTAGCACAATGTCTGCTGCATAATGAATACTTCAATGCTGGAAAGTAATAGCTTCATCAACAAATACAGGTTGAAGGAGTGGATCACGGATGAGATTTAGAGTTTGTGTGTATACGGACCTATCCCATTTTATACAGTGTTTCGAAAAGCTGTGTGAATTCTTAAAGTTTTATGAAGTAATTCAAGACATCATACTCAATAGAATTATACAGTGAATCACCACCAGCAGCAGCCTCATTCATTCGTTTAGCATCTATGACGTGCCAGGCTTGTTCTGTGTCATACGGGTAGAGTAGTAACAGAACAAAGTCCCTGCCCTCAAAGAGGGGGAAGGAGTTAATAATATGCAAATCATTATGTTAGGAGGAATGCGTGTAGGGGCTATACTTCATAGAATTTTAACGCTCCCTGAATAAGGTGGCATTTGAATTGAATGGAGAAGTGACCCTGGAGAACATCTGACAGGAAGCAGCAAGTGCACAGGCTCTGAGGTGGGAATATGCTTACTTTCTTCCAGGAAAGACAGGGAGCCAGTGTGACCAGAACAGTGAGTGAGAGGGAGAACAATGAGAGAAAGGGGGGAGGGGAGGAGAGGAGGGAGACAGGAGGAGTGGGGGAGGGAGCGAGAGGTAGAGATAAAGAGGATAACACTGGATAGCAAGGGGCCAGGTCACTGGGGTCTGGCAGGCCATTGTGAAGACTTCAGTTCTTAATCCCAGCAAAATGGAAAGCCACTGGAAGGCTTCA
This sequence comes from Ursus maritimus, assembly GCF_017311325.1. Taxonomy (NCBI): domain Eukaryota; kingdom Metazoa; phylum Chordata; class Mammalia; order Carnivora; family Ursidae; genus Ursus; species Ursus maritimus. The sequence continues at coordinate 32,766,053 of NW_024427107.1, read as the reverse complement.
AGCACATGGTGATTTGATGCCATGTTTAAAAAGGTTCTCTCTGGCTGTTCTGGGTAGGAAGAAAGAGGCTAGTGAGAAAGAAAATGGCAACAATCCATTTGAGAGATGGCAGTGGCTTGGATGAAGGAGTAGATGTGGACGTTGTGAGAAATGGTGAGATTTGGGATACATTCTGAAGGTGTAGCAAGCAGTAGATCCAGAGAGCAGAGTCAAGGTAACTGCGCAAGTTTTTGACATGAGCAACTGGAGATGAGGAAGACTGCAGAAGAACAGGTTCGAGGCACTAGAAATCAGGAACTTGGCTTTGGATAATCTGACCTCCAAGGGGAGAAGCTCAGAAGACCACTGGACATGAGAGTGTGCGGGTTAGCAGGGAAGTCCAAGCTAGAGATACAATTTCAGTAGTCACAAGTAAACAGACATTTTAGGTCACAGGATGGAATGCATTGGATTCACCTAAGGAGATAAGAATAGAAAGAGAAAATGTCTAAGGGTTGACCCCAGGGTACTCCACTGGTAAAGATCTGGGACATGAGCAACTTGACACTGAAGTAAGAGAAATAGAAAGTGGGGTCTTGGAAGCCAAGGGAAGAGTGTAAGAAAGAGTGAACCGGTCAAGTACCACTGTCAGGGTAAGTCAGATGAGCAGTGAGACCTGATCATGGATTTGACTTTGGCAAGTCACTGGTGACCTTGGTCCGAGCTGTCTTGGCGGAGTAATGGAGTCAAAGCCTTAAGCCTTAATGGAGAGATTCCAACAAAGTGTGGAAGGAAAGCTACAGCAGACAATTCTTTTGAAGAATTCTGATGCAAAGATGAACAGAAGAAGAATGGGCCAGTAGCTGTAGGGGGTTGTGGGGTCCCTCCAGGATGTTTTTTCCCCCCTTCCTTTCTCTTTTCTTTTAAAGACGGGAGCTTAAGACGGGAGCTAATTCAACATGTAAGTTATGCTGATAAGAACCATCTAGTAACGGGGGAAGAAGGATAATTAACCATGCGGGAGAAGGGACTGCTGTAGGTAGGCAAGGGAGAATGTGAATCAGAGGAGCTAAGGATTAGCCTTAGAAAATAAGAACAGGGCATATTAATAACTGCATTCCAGCCGAGTGCCCGGTGCAAATGTAGGTACGAAAACAGACAAGGTAGGGGGAGAGTTTAGACATTTCCTTCTCGTTGCTTTCTATTCTCTTGTAAGTGGAGGTTGGTGGCGGGGGCGGAGTGGGGGGTGAAGAGGGGAGGGGATGGTTAATGGTTTAGAAGAAAGATGAAATATTCATCTAGGAGAGTTAGAGAGTACTGTAGAAGCAATGCTGGACCCAATCTCAGTCCTCTTGAAGTTAGTCGCTATGAATTTAAACTGAGACCCATGAGCATCGGTGTGCACTTTTCTCCAGCCCTGGAGAACAGCCTGGGTACTGACAAGGGGCAGGCAGAGAGCAAAATGGATACTTCCTCAACCCATGTTGCCACATGGCTATTGAATAAACGCACATGTGCATGCAACAAATTTGCTTCAGAGGTTACATTTGCTATTATAGATTTGACCTATAAAACACAAAGGAAACATCTATTTGTACCAAACCAACTCAATCTGGGGGGGGGGATAAACAACCCTCTGAAAGAAATACATCTCCCCTCCGAATATTAAATCCTTTTCTAAAAATATGTCACCAGTTGCAAACAGAGCGGTATCTATATGTGGAACAAAATTAAAGCTTGTGATGCTTTTTAGAGGTGGGTAAGATAAATCAGGAGAACTGAGAGAGATCGCATGCAAGTGCTAAAAAGGGCTTTAAGAATTTCCTGGCCCCACCCCTTCACTTTAACAAATGAGTCCACTAAGACCCAATGTCAGCTCCGGGGGAGGGAGAGAGATTATGTGGTGGGTTTATTTGAGTTAAGATTAGCTGCAGCTCACTTGTTCAACAATGTTCTGATGGAGCATGATGTTGCATTCAAACGCGCTAACATACAAACAATAACTGTGGGAAACATCCCGTCTTTCAGGTTCTCCATCTGCAAAGCAGGTACTTTTTCTTCCAGGACCATAAGCGTCAACACATGTGTACTCAAATGTTTCCGCTACTGTGCTTCGGAAGCTAACACTACAGTAAGCGGGGCCAGGATCCAAAAGTAAAAAATGTGCCATGGAAACACTATCTAAAGTCAATTAGCTATATACCCATGTGCACAGATGATAGGATGCTGACAATAAGGTGCAAAGAACCCAAGTGACGCTCCCAGAGTGCCCATAAAATATTTTTAAAATTTTTTAAAAACTGAGGGAACTCACTTTCTCCTGTGCCATATGGTATTTTCCATCGCTCTATCTTATGATAAGGTTTGGATTATTAGCTAATTTCAAATACTGTTAAAGATAATTAACTTATAGAATGTCTGATTTCAAATCACAGTTAAGGACCATTTATAAGCCAGTAATGGGAAAACTGTGTAATAGGATCTTCCAAAGAATATTACCTAATATAATGCTCACACCATTTTGTAAAGTAGGTACCATTCTCCTCATTTAATAAGATACAGACTCATAAAGCTAATGGATAATCAAATGGAATTTGACATTAATTATATATTCATGAAATAAGTTTGTGGCAAAACATTTTCAAATGGGCCCTGTAACTTCAAGATTTTAAATAAGTCAAAATTCCCAAGCTAAAAAAATTGCACTGAATAAGCAATTTAAGCACCACTGGTACTTGTAACAAAAGAATTGTATAATATCTAAGGCTGTGGGTAACACCTTGTGTTAGAGAATGAGGTATAAAAATGGAAACAGTCCCGTACGGTAAAGTGTTATAAGAGGTTGAAAAAAAGATTACTTAAGGTGGAGGCAAAAAGGAAAGTTCCTGGAAGAGGCTGCTATGTGCTTTCAATGGGTCTACAGGGGACGTTAAATCAATAAGGAAATTAAATACCAAAAATAAAGCAATAACTTTACGGATACAAAGGCCTCCCTCAAAAAGCAGCACGAAGCACACAGTATTTTGATTCCTACTCAGTTTCCTGCCCCAAAGAAATTCCTCCTACGAAAACCTCCAGGGCCTTTGCTACCCCAAACTGTCATTCCTAAATATGATATTCATATATATGTAGCAATATTTTTGAAATGCGTAAACTTTAAAGTTGTTCTCATTTTTATGTTTAATCTGTGTTTATTGCAGTATAGTTGACATACAATAACCTATTAGTTTCAAGTGTACAACTTAGTGATTCAACACTGATACATGTTGTGATCACCATGTTAAACCTAGCTACCACCTGGCACCACACAAAGTTGTTACATATTATTAACTATATTCCCGTTATACTTCATATTCCTCTGTCATTTATTTTATAACTTGAAGCTTGAACCTTTTAATAATCCCTTCATATGCTTATATAAAGAAACTTGTTGTACTGTTTTACTCAAGTCACCAAAGATTACTCAGAAGAAAAAAGAAGATATATATATTTTTTAAAGATTTTATTTATTTATTCAACAGAGACAGAGACAGCCAGCGAGAGAGGGAACACAAGCAGGGGGAGTGGGAGAGGAAGAAGCAGGCTCATAGCGGAGGAGCCTGATGTGGGGCTCGATCCCATAACGCCGGGATCACGCCCTGAGCCGAAGACAGACGCTTAACCGCTGTGCCACCCAGGCGCCCCAAAAGAAGATATTTGATAAAGTACCTATTTAAGTCGGAAAAGCCTGCTGAACCTGAAATCTATAAATTGCAAACTCTAGATTACTTTGTCTACGTCTTCAACTGCTTTGGGAACTCTCTTCTCGTAAGTACTAGCTTTTTAAAACAAGAGCAAAATTAAGGGGCATCTGCCATCCTATCACTTGGATTTGTCTCGGCACATTTTGCATCACCCTGCTGCTGGCTGGCTCATTAGTGAGAGGCATGGGCTCTGGGGTAGGCCTGCTTACTAACTTTATGACCCCGGGCAAGTTACTTAGCCTCTCTGTGCCTCCATTTCCCGATCTGTATGACTTTTTTTTTTTTTTAAGATTTTATTTATTTATTTGACAGAGAGAGACAGCCAGCGAGAGAGGGAACACAGCAGGGGAGTGGGAGAGGGAGAGGGAGAAGCAGGCTCCCAGCAGAGGAGCCTGACGTGGGGCCTGATCCCAGGACTCCCGGATCACGCCCTGAGCTGAAGGCAGACGCTTAATGACTGCGCCACCCAGGCGCCCCTGTATGACTGTTAAGATGCTGTTATGTGATGATTAAATGAGTATATCTGAAAAAACTTAGAAGAGTGCCTGGCACATGGTAATCATTACAGTTGTGTTAGCTATTATCACTATTATTGATTCAATTTCTCCCCTAAAGTACTAAGAAAATTTTGTTCTTGGAAGGTGTATCATGGAACAAAATAGAACACCCCTACCTATCTCACTAACTCACTCACTTTAACACTTTAGAAGGTAGTCAAGCTCAATGAAGTAGGAAAAAAGGCTTCTGAAGAGCAAAAATAGATATAAAAATGTATATTTCACTACTCAAAACATTCATCCAATTTGGATCCTACTCACTCCTTCTTTTATATGATTCCTAACAGTTGGGCTATTTAAGTTCAATGTCCACGGGAGAAATGGAAGTACCATCTGGGATAGTGGGGAGGCACCTCGGAGCAATCAAGGGACAAGAGAGAAACTATAGAACGGACAAAAACTCACAAAGCAGACAAAGCTGAGGCCACTGGACAAGACAGCAATTCAACACGGAAAAGCCTTGAGGCAGGGAGCCTGCGTGGCTCAGTGCGTTACACGCCTGCCTTTGGTTCCCGTCTTAATCCCGGGGTCCTGGGATGGAGCCCCATGTAGGGCTCCCCGCTCAGCAGGGAGCCTGCTTCTCCCTCTCCCTCTTCTCCCACCCCACCCTCCCATTCGTGTTTGCACACGTGCACTCTCTCTCTCTCTCAAATAAAATCTTTTAAAAAAAGCTTGAGGCTATCATCTCCCAAAAAATACAAAAATCTAATATTCATGAGTATCTTGAGTGACAAAAAAGTAAAGTCATCACAGTGTTTTCAGTATAAGATGACATAGACTTGTGCAATGCATTCTGGAAATTTTTCAAACCAAAATCATTAAATTTTTTTTATAAGAAATAATGTTATTGGGGTGCCTGGCTGGCTCAGTCGGTGAAGCATTCGACTTCTGATCTCAAGCCCCACATTGGGTGTAGAGATTACTTAAAAATTTAAAATCTTAGGGTTTCCTGGGTGGCTCAGTTGGTTAAGCGTCTGCGTTCAGCTCAGGTCATGATCCCAGGGTCCTGGGATTGAGTCCTGCATCGGACTCCCTGCTTGGCGGGGAGTCTGCTTCTCCCTCTGCCTTTCCCCTTGGCTTGTGTTCTCTCCCTCTCTCTCTCCCTCAAACAAACAAACAAATAAATAAATAAATAAATAAATAAGCATCTGCCTTCAGCTCAGGTCATGATCCCACCATTCTGGGATCGAGCCCTGCACTGGGCTCCCTGCGCAGCAGGGACTCTACTTCTGCCTCTCCCTCACCCTCTGTGTGCTTGTGCGTGCTCTCTCTCTCTCTCAAATCAATAAATAAATTACAAAAAAATTTAAATCTTAAAAAAAAATCTTTATAACAACAAATATTTTTTTAAAAAAGAATGTTACTAATCGATATAAATTCTCAGCTAACCAGAAAACTCAGCTATGGACAAAATCTCATTACCTAAGGGACAGACAATGGTTTCAGGACACTTGAATTTGTCATACTGAAGAAGCATATTTGAGTCAGATGTGGACCTTTAAATAAACCTAAAAACATCTCAAGGGGTTATAGTGAATGTCAACTCTGACCGAGTTACATACAACTTTCATGTGAGCTTCCTTCATAACTGTGACCAACAGCCTATTCTGAAAACTGACTAAAATCCTTCAAGCTTACCAAGGCATCTCTTTCTCAAACACATACCCCCCCCCCACACTCACGCACATGTATATACACCAAAATGTCATAAATTTCCTTCACGGGGTACGTCTAAATATTGACTCTCTTGAATAAATACAAATGAAAAATGATTGGACTATCTCAATAATTAAGACTGATAGAAGTATGAAGAACACAAACTAAAACATGGGCAAAAAATGAAATTACACTAAAAAATATTATTAACATTCTTAAAAAAGTTTTCAAACTTTTAATGAGTTATGGAAGGAGTAGTCAAATGAATGCAAACTAAAACAATGAAAAACAGATCTACACGAGGACTTGTAGCTGGTCATAACAGCCCCAAATTAGAAGTAACAGCTGAATGGATAAGCAAAGTGCGGTATACCCATAAAACAAGACAGCACATGGGGACAGAGAGGAATGAGCTACTGGTATACGCAACACTCACAGGTGAAGCGCGAGCACGTCCTGCTGAGTGAGAGAAACTAACAGAGTACACACTGTGAGTTCACCGACGTGAAAAGACCCATAAAGACCATTTTCATTCAAGAGAACAGAAGAATGGTTATTGCGGGGGAGGGGGAGGCTGGGGACTATCTGGGAGGAGCCTTAGAGAACTAAAACTGTTTGGAGTGATGATTTTCATCTGGCTGTGGTGGTTACAGGTATAAGCACTTGTCAAAACCATTGAGCTGTGCACTTAGAATGTAGCATTTAAGTGTATGTATATAGATCTATAAAGTCAACAAAAAATACTGTTATTCATCACCATTCAAATTTGCAAAATATGAAAACATCCAAATATGCAGTATTCTTCCTTCCTTCCTTATCTATCTAATCTATTATTGATCTAAAAACACTTATCTCTCTATTATTTATCTAACAAACACCGGTATAGTGCTTACTATGTACCAAGCACTGTTTAAATGCTTTATTTTTTTTTTTAAGATTTTTTATTTACTTGAGAGAGAGAGAGAGTAAGCAAGGGAGAGAGAGAGAGAGCATGAGCAGGGGTTAGAGGCAGAGGGAAGGGAAGAAGCAGCCTCTCCAGCCAAGCAGGGAGCCCGACGTGGGGCTTGATCCCAGGACTCTGGGATCATGACCTGAGCCAAGGACAAACACTTAACCAACTGAGCCACCCAGGCGCCCCTGTTTAAAACGCTTTAAACTCACTTTAGCAACTCCTATAATAACTAGATACGGTAGATATTATTGTTTGAACTTTTGCAAGAGGAAAGTAAGCCTTGGTAAGTTGCTCAAGTCCACTGAACGTGGTAAAGTCAGGATATAAATGCAGGGTGCATGTTTTTAACCACTATGCTGTGCTACTTTTGATGTGGTAAGGTGGCTGGTCATGATGGCTTGCTGCTAGTGGACTGTAAATTAATCTCTTTTTGTAAAGCAATTTGGCAATGTTCATCAAAGGCCTTAAAAATGTTTATTATCCTTTGGATCTAGCAATTCTTTAGTGCAGATTATCGAAAGTGGAAATAATTCAAAATGTCTAAATGCCCAAAATGTTTTCTGGGCCTCTGTTGCTAAATCCAATGGTTACCACAAAGTCTGGAATCTTCTGCAATTCAAGACACTCATTGGCGAGGCAGGGGTCATTATCCCACGTACTACTGCATCTAAGATGATAAAAGAGTTAAAGTGAGACCAGAGGGTTTAGAGAAATGGCCAAATGACTGTGTATTTGTGTAGAAATGTGCTCCAGGGGCACCTGGGTGGCACAGCGGTTAAGCGTCTGCCTTCGGCTCAGGGCGTGATCCTGGCGTTAAGGGATCAAGCCCCACATCAGGCTTCTCTGCTATAAGCCTGCTTCTTCCTCTCCCACTCCCCCTGCTTGTGTTCCCTCTCTCGCTGGCTGTCTCTATCTCTGTCAAATAAATAAATAAAATCTTTAAAAAAAAAAAAAAAAAAGAAGGAAAGAAATGTGCTCCAGGCAGAGGGAAAAGCCTGGGCAACAGCCTGAAGGCAGAGAGGAGAGGGCATGTGAGCATGCTAGGACGGTGGGCCTGGACCTCATCAGAGGAGGGAGGGCCAGAGGAGGAAGTCTTGTAGGTGTTTGGATGTTGTTCTAAGTAGAGGAGCAACAAGACCCTGAATTCTACAATTCTTACGTGTATCAATGTCATCAGACTTGCTGAGTCCCTTAGGGCCCAGCTCAGCTCCCACCTGTTCCCTGCTTTGATGGCTCTCACATCACCAATCCCCAGGGCACACACAGTAGGTGCTTCGATACCCAGTAGGTGCTTCCGTTCCCTGACTTTTCTCTACAACTGGAAGCTGCAATCTGCTAAAGGAAGGGGCTGAGGCACACATTGGTTAACGCCTATTTGTTGAATGAGATGGGAAAAAGACCTAGAAACAACTATATACCTATCTATAAGAAAGGTTAATTCTGACTACTGTGATGGATGTAACTTGTGAGGCCATCACACATTATGTTTATAATTTGGAAAGATAAAAGTTTGACCTCGGCTATAAAAAAAATGTAACAAATTGAAGAAAGATCGAAAACCGAAGACAGTAGTTCTCTTTGGGTGATGGCATACTGGGTAGCTTTTATTTTAACCTATTTCTGAGCTTTCTACTATTTGTCTGTTACCTCAATAATTATACTGTAAGTTTAAAACAGTGATTAAGAAAAAAAATCCTCCCTTCCACAAACATATTAAGGTTAATATATAAAGAGAGAATAATTGGGAAAATTCAGTTTTAACTGGCAAAACCTGAAAAAACAATATATTTATAAAAAAATATTTCCTATATTAAAGAAACAGCATAGTACAATTCACACACCAACATAATGTGATCCATATCAATAGGCAACCCTATTCAAGCATTTCATTCCTTTAGCAGCTAACAAGTGCTTGACTTTAATAATTCATCCTTGGATTGTGATATTATTCTCAAAAACACCACTTTATGCCATTTAGTACTCTTGATATTAAAGTAGACTTTATCTGAAAATTATTACTTTCATTCCTAATTTCTTTTCTCTTTCTTTTTGCCTGGTAAGACCATAAACTTTCTGAGACCTCTGTTGGTAGGTTTTTTATAAACAATAGACGCCTGAATTCTTTTTCACCTAAACAACTTTATTCAAGGGGCACCTAGATGGCTCAGTCAGTTAAGTGTCTGACTCTGATTTCTGCTCAGGTTATGGTCTCAGGGTCTTGAGATCAAGCCCTGTGTCGGGCTCCGTGCTGGGCATGCAGCCTCCTTGGGATTCTCTCTCTCCCTCTCCCTCTGCCCCTCCTCTTCAGCCACTGTCACTCTCTCTCTCTCTCAAAAGAAAAATAGTAATAATTTTTTAAAAACCCAACTTTAATAAAAAGAGAAAGGAATTGAATACATTCACATGTAATATAGAAACAGGTTTCAATTATCACTCATTTGATGTATTTTGTGTGTTACGCTTTCCCAATGTTATCTTTTGTTCTTTTTCATGGACTTAAGCTGTGTTATTTTCCCCCCTTAAAATGAGATAGCATTTCAAAGTGTGTTTCTGGTCTGTTAATAGTTCCCTTTAAACTTTCAATAACATTCATATATGCTTAGCATGGTGGTTCAGGGCATCAACTCCGGTATCAGACCACCTGGACTTACATGTCACTCACTGTGGCTATTTTTTTACAGTAAGCTCTGCACCCAGTGTGGGGCTGAAACTCACAACCCTGAGATCAAGAGTCACATGCTCCACTGACGGAGCCAGCCAGGTGCCCCAAAAGCTTTTTTTAAAAAAGTAAGCTCTATGCCTAGTGTGGGGCTTGAACTACTATGGATAGTGACTGTCACTTAACCTCTGTACACCTCACTTTCCTACCAGCAAAAGGGAGATAATCTCTCCTTTATACTTTTAAGGATTGAGTGAGTTCATATGAGGAAAGCATCTGGCATAGTGCCAGTCATTTAGTACTAGTATTAATAATAACTTTTATTAGTGTCGTAGAGCTAGTTCCCTGAGAATTTTTTTCCCATCTAGCCAAGCATCTTGTATTGATGTTTAACAATTACAGATGTGTCCAGATCAGCTTTCTATGCATATTTAATAATTGTATTTTTTAGAGCAGACTTAGATTCACAGCAAAACCGAGCAGGAAGTACCGAGTTCCCATATGCCCCTGCTGCCACACGTGCATAGCCGCCCCCACTATCAGTATCCCTCACGGGAGTGGGGCGCTGGTTAAAACTGAAGAACCTACACTGACATGTCATTATCACTCCAAGTCCACAGTTTACATTGGGTGCATTCTTGGCGTTGTACATTCTATGGGTGTTGACAAATGTGTCATGACATGTGTCCACCATTACAGTGTCATACACAACAGTTTCACTAAAAATTCTCGGTGCTCTGCCCTCTCACTCTGGCAACCACAGATCTTTTACTGTCTCCATAGTTGTGCCTTTTCCAGGATGCTATATACTCAGGATTAATACAGTAAGTAGACTTCTCATATCAGCTTCTCTCACTTAGTAATACACATTTAAAGTTCTTCCATGTCTTTTCTTGGCTTGATAGCTTTTTTTTTAAAGCATGGAATAGTATTCCATTGTCATAATGTGCTAGCTTATTTATCCATTCACCTACCAAAGGACGTCTTGGTTGCTTCCAAGTTTTGGCAATTACAAATAAAGCTGCTATACACATTCATGTGCGGGTAGATACAAGTTTCCAACTCAGCTGGGTAAAGACCAGGTAGTGTGACTGCTGAATCATATGGTAAGAATATGTTCAGTTTTCTAAAAACTGCCAGTCTTCCAAGGCAGCTGTACCATTCTGCATTCCCACCAGTAATGAAGGAGAGTCCCTGTTGTTCCACATTCTCGCCAGCCTTCAGTATTGCTTGTGTTTTGTGTTATCTTGCCATTCTAACAGGTATGTCATAGTATCTCGCGTTGTTTTATGTTTCTTTAATTTTGGTAAAATACACATGACATAAAATTTACCATCTTAACCATTTTTAAGTGTACAATTCAGTAGTTTTAAGTACATTCACACTGACATGCACAATTCTTCTCATCTGGCAAATTCTATATCCATAGTATTAGTTTGCTGGGACTGCCGTAACAAAAGACCACAGACTGGGTGGCTTAAACAACAGAAATTTATTTTCTTACAGTTTTGGAGGCTAGAAGTCCAAAGTCAAGGTGTTGGCAAGTTTGGTTTCTTGAGAAGCCTCTCCCCTTGGCTGGCAGATGGTCACCCTTTCGTTGTGTCCTCACGTGGGCTTTTCTCTGGGGGGATGAATCCTGGTGTGTCCAAATTTCCCTTCTTCTAAGGACACCAGTCTGACTGGATTAGTGCCTATCCCAATGACTTAATTTTAACTTCATCATCTCTTTAAAGGCCCTATCTCCAAATATAGTCACATTGTCAGGTACAGAGGATTAGGGCTTCAACATATGGATTTTGAGAGGACTCAGTTCAGCCCACAACGTGTTGAACCATTAAACAATAACTTCCCATTCTTCCCTTCCCCCTAGCCCCTGGCAATCACTCTTCTATTTTGTCTCTATGAACGTGACTACTCTAGTTACTTCATGTAAGTGGAATCATACAGTATTTATCTTTTTGTAACTAGCATAATGTCTTCAAGGTTCATCTATGTTGTAGCATGTGTGAGAATTTCCTTCCTTTTTAAGGCTGAATAATCTTCCATTATACGTACATATCACATTTTGTTTATTTATTCATCTGTTGACAGACACTTGTATCGCTTCTATCTTTTGGCTTTTATGAATAATGCTATGAATATGGGGTATAGGATTATCTGTTTAAGACCCTGTTTCTAAATCTTTGGGGTATGGGGTGCCTGGGTGGCTCAGCCGTTAAGTGTCTGCCTTCAGCTCAGGTCATGATCCCAGAGTCCTGGGATCGAGCCCCGCATCAGGCTCCCTGCTTGGCGGGAAGCCTGCTTCTCTCTCTCACACTTCCCTTGCTTGTGTTCCCTCTCTCACTGACTCTCTCTGTCAAATAAATAAAATCTTAAAAAAAAAAAAATCTTTGGGGTATACACTCAAAAGTGAAACTGTCCTGAGAATTTTTAAGCATGCCCTAAAGTTCTGGCTGTCCTACTCATATATCTTTCCCTAGGCTAATCTTATCTTTATCCTGTGACACCAAATCTTTGCTTTGTGTCACATACTAAGGCCTTAGATTAAATTATTTATTTCTTCCAGGGCATGTATTAATTAGCTAACCATAAATGGGTATGAGTCAGGGCATGTATTAATTAGCTAATCATAAATGGGTATGAGTCAGGGACCCATGAGATAAGGAACATCATAAATATTTTATCATTTTAACCTAGGTATCATGCAGGCAATTTGTAACAGAAACAATTATAATACAATCTTAATCATGCTTTAAAATCCAAAGTGGCACCAAAATGACAATATATAGAAACTCAGTTAGCAATTATATTTAATAGGAATTTCCAAAACAACATATAGATAGTTGTGACTATCTTAACAGTTCTTTAAATTCTTCCGAAAAAGTAGAACCCTAGTTTAATTTGTGAAATAATGTGGAATTTGCCATCAATATCCTCATTTTTAAAAGAGGAGCTCAGGTCACCTGGGTGGCTCAGTAGGTTAGGCTTCTCACTCTTGATTTCAGCTCAGGTCATGATTTCAGGATCGTGAGATCAAGCCCCAAGTCCGGTCCATGTTTAGCATGGAGTCTGCTTGGGATTCTCTCTCTCCCTCTCCCACTGCTCCTTCCCCTGTTGCGTGGGTGCATGTGCTCATGCTCTCTCTCTCAAATAAATAAATAAATAAATAAATAAAACCTTAAAAAAAATTAAAGCAGGAGCTCGATACCTCCCTCTTTTGCCATGGGTAAAAGGATAAAAATAATCATGTGTTTTTCTTTAGAAGAAATATTCCATGTTCCTACACAGATGAAAAACTTAAATGAGAGAAGGTTTTGGTTTTTTCAAGGAATACTAAAAGGCAGTATAGCATAAGCAACAGAAAAATGGTCTACTTTCAGATCTTACTCTGTCACTTTCTACTGTGTGACACTGGGCAAGTTACTTAATGTATCAATTTTCTCATCCATGAAATAGGGATGTTAGGCCCAAATTTCCAAGTTGTTAAGAGGATAAAATTAGTTAATATATGTAAAAAGCCTGGAACAAACTCTCAATAAACGCTAGTTATTAGCAGCATAATTTGGCAAACCAGATAGCTTGAGAGGCATGAGGGATAATGTGTCATCTCAATGGAATAAACAGATGTAAATAAGCCACACCCACTTTAGTAAATAAGGCCATATAGTGTGGGTGTGGGAGATATGATATAAGTTTCACAAACCACTTTCAAGGTGTTTCTAATCCCTCCTGACTGTTAAGGTACACTCAAACAGCTTTATTAGAATTTATGTATTAAGCTACATCCTCAGGTATATTATGAAGCAAGATATAGCATATGTTCTTGTTTTTCAGTAGTAGATGTCATGGTTCACAATAAGAAACATCGTTGGAAAGATTTCACTGTAAGATTTTTATATAAATAAGATTTCACACATATATGTAAGTAAATGAAAAATATATGTAAATAAATATGTGTATTTTTCATGGACATGTGAAAAAGAATGATACTCAAAGTGCTCTTTAGGAGTAAAAAATCATTAACATAAAGAGACATAATGTTACTGCAGAAACCTTTGAAACTTTTAGGAAAGTTCCAGGATGAATCAAACAATGCTGCTCCCATAAATTAAACTCCACTTCCTACTCACTTTCTCTGTGACTTCTGGAGAACACGTGACTTTCAATGAAACAGGAGGAAGCCAAAGAATTTAAAGGCACGTAAGGCGAAGGTCCATCATATTCCCAGGTGAGTTGAGAAAGAAGCCCTCAAAGTTAAGCCCAGAGTTCAGCTGTATCTAGAAAACCCCAAACTTCCCTGATGCCCTTTACTGAAACCACAGGTTATTTACACAGTAAATTCAGGATACAACCCAATGTCTAGATTTTGCATAGCAATTTGCAAGCCATATTTTGTAACATCTCTGGCTTTCTCTGATGACTTCATGACTTCCATAAATGCTAAAAAGCACTTTCGGGGAGAAGAAAGGGAGGAAGTGAGGGAGGAAAAAGCTGTAGAAAGAACAAGGAATTTCCAGAGTTAGGGGGGAAATTCCAGGAATAAAAAAGAAGATAGTAGAAACTACTTGCCAACAAGCAAAATGCACACGTCATCCGAATTCAGATAATTTAATTCAACAATCACTTAATGATCACCTACTGTGCTCGGGGTAAGGAAAGGGCATTCAAAAATAAACATCACCCCCTAGCTACACTCAGGGGAGGGCCTCTAGCAGAAATCTTCAAGTCCCTGGGAGTCTTCCTCTCTACCTCCAGGGAGTATTACAGAATGTCTCCTGCCCAGATGCTCTTTCCCTTGCTCTACGCACAACCTTAATGATCCTAGTCACACTTTCAAAGCCAAGTAAGGTGGTCCCACTGGCACTCCCCTGGGTGCTGGGACCAATCAACAGTGTAAAATCAGATTTTGGATACTGGGAAAATGCCTAGGAGGGGTGTGCAGCCATTAATGACTCGTTATTAATTTTTATTTGTTTTTAAAGCTTTGGTTCTTACTTAAACTTGGTGCACTGGTTGAATTTTAATTCAATTAATCACATTCTCCTGTTCCTCAGCACTGTGGAATCCTTCCAAATCCTGCCTGAAACGGTTAAGTCATTTTGTTTAACCGAACAGCTTTTGATGCATGTTGTTGTTTGAAAAACTGTAGTAAAAGACGAAGCACACGTTCTCATGAAACAGTTTACTGAGCGCTTTCACCTCCTTGTGTCAAAGTTTCTAAAACATCCTTTCTGTGTGTTGGCAAATTTCACTTTTAGAAATCGGTATCAGATACCAAATTAAATAAAAAATCAAATACCCCCTCCCAATCATCAGGATGATGAAAAGAAGTGGGCAGTGAAGCGGGTTTTTTTTTGTTTTTGTTTTTGTTTTTTTTACTATTATTACTGGTATTATTTCAACGGGGACTGAGTGTGGAAAGTTCACTTTTCCCCCCTTTCATTCGGAAGAGGTGGCAAAATCGGGTTTTTTGTTTCGAACAACGGGAACACCGTCTCAACTAGAATAGACTACTAAAACCATCAATTCCCAACAGCAAAATCGATCCCCAGGTGTCTGCAGGCAAAGTACCCGGGTACCCCCTGCACCTCTGCCACAGGTGGACGCGGAGCAGCAAGGACCCTCGGTCGCCCTCGGGTTCCTGCGCCAGAAGCCACGCGGGCTCGCTCCAGGTCCTAGGCTCTTTGTCGAGAGCCCAGCGCGGCGCCGGGCCCTATTGGTTGTGCGGCCGATCGGGGCCATCCTGGTCCCTCGTCCCTCCCCCATCCCGGAGTCCTGGGCCTGGGCACCGGCCACATGGCCCTAGCTCTGGGGTCGCCCGGTCCCCGCGGGGCGCGTCCACACCACGCCGCCCGA
>NW_024427107.1:32646390-32750641 GCF_017311325.1 Ursus maritimus | reverse complement strand
GAGGGAGGAAAAAGCTGTAGAAAGAACAAGGAATTTCCAGAGTTAGGGGGGAAATTCCAGGAATAAAAAAGAAGATAGTAGAAACTACTTGCCAACAAGCAAAATGCACACGTCATCCGAATTCAGATAATTTAATTCAACAATCACTTAATGATCACCTACTGTGCTCGGGGTAAGGAAAGGGCATTCAAAAATAAACATCACCCCCTAGCTACACTCAGGGGAGGGCCTCTAGCAGAAATCTTCAAGTCCCTGGGAGTCTTCCTCTCTACCTCCAGGGAGTATTACAGAATGTCTCCTGCCCAGATGCTCTTTCCCTTGCTCTACGCACAACCTTAATGATCCTAGTCACACTTTCAAAGCCAAGTAAGGTGGTCCCACTGGCACTCCCCTGGGTGCTGGGACCAATCAACAGTGTAAAATCAGATTTTGGATACTGGGAAAATGCCTAGGAGGGGTGTGCAGCCATTAATGACTCGTTATTAATTTTTATTTGTTTTTAAAGCTTTGGTTCTTACTTAAACTTGGTGCACTGGTTGAATTTTAATTCAATTAATCACATTCTCCTGTTCCTCAGCACTGTGGAATCCTTCCAAATCCTGCCTGAAACGGTTAAGTCATTTTGTTTAACCGAACAGCTTTTGATGCATGTTGTTGTTTGAAAAACTGTAGTAAAAGACGAAGCACACGTTCTCATGAAACAGTTTACTGAGCGCTTTCACCTCCTTGTGTCAAAGTTTCTAAAACATCCTTTCTGTGTGTTGGCAAATTTCACTTTTAGAAATCGGTATCAGATACCAAATTAAATAAAAAATCAAATACCCCCTCCCAATCATCAGGATGATGAAAAGAAGTGGGCAGTGAAGCGGGTTTTTTTTTGTTTTTGTTTTTGTTTTTTTTACTATTATTACTGGTATTATTTCAACGGGGACTGAGTGTGGAAAGTTCACTTTTCCCCCCTTTCATTCGGAAGAGGTGGCAAAATCGGGTTTTTTGTTTCGAACAACGGGAACACCGTCTCAACTAGAATAGACTACTAAAACCATCAATTCCCAACAGCAAAATCGATCCCCAGGTGTCTGCAGGCAAAGTACCCGGGTACCCCCTGCACCTCTGCCACAGGTGGACGCGGAGCAGCAAGGACCCTCGGTCGCCCTCGGGTTCCTGCGCCAGAAGCCACGCGGGCTCGCTCCAGGTCCTAGGCTCTTTGTCGAGAGCCCAGCGCGGCGCCGGGCCCTATTGGTTGTGCGGCCGATCGGGGCCATCCTGGTCCCTCGTCCCTCCCCCATCCCGGAGTCCTGGGCCTGGGCACCGGCCACATGGCCCTAGCTCTGGGGTCGCCCGGTCCCCGCGGGGCGCGTCCACACCACGCCGCCCGACCCACGCTTCAAGGGGGTGGGCTTCTTCGGAGGCCGCGGGCAACGAAGTCCGCCCCCATCCCCGCCTCCCGCTCTCACCGCTTTGAGATCCAGGACGCCGTCCTTGGCCTCCTGCAGCAGCGACACGAACTTGGTGGTGAGCAGCCCCAGGCTCTTCTCGTGCCTGCTGCTACCGCCTCCGCCGCCCCCGAGTTGAGGCGGCGGTGGCTGCTGCGGAGGCTGCGCCTGGGAAGGCTGCGGCTGCGGCCGCTGGCCCTGGCCCTGCCCCTGCGGCGCCTGCTGGCCCGAGCTCGCGGGCTCCGCCGCCGCCATCGCGTCCCCACGCCGCGGTGGTGCGGCCCCCGCGCGCAGCCGCTTGTCCGCCCCCGCCCGCGGCCACCTGCCGGGCCGGCTGTGCAGCGGCCGCTCCAGCCGCCGCC
The DNA here is from genome assembly GCF_017311325.1 of Ursus maritimus. Taxonomy (NCBI): domain Eukaryota; kingdom Metazoa; phylum Chordata; class Mammalia; order Carnivora; family Ursidae; genus Ursus; species Ursus maritimus. The sequence goes on along the minus strand of NW_024427107.1, from coordinate 32,748,843 downwards.
GGCCGAGAGCAGGACCAAGGGTCGCGGGCTCCTGCAACAACAGGTGCGCGCGCGGGGCCCACGGGACTCGGGGCGGCTGGGCGCGCCGGCCTCCGCCCCCTCCCCGAGCCCTGGAAGCGTGAATGAAGCCCACGACCGAGGGGAGGGGGAGTGGAAGCGAAGAGAAGGGGCAGCGAGGGGTGGGGACCCGAGTTTAAATGGCAGGAAGTGACGCCGCGGCCCGCCGTTGCCTGGAAACGCATTTTTCTGTGGGAAGGAGGAGCGAGCAGGGAGGAGGCGAAGCGTTGGTGTGTGTTTCACACTCGCATCCCTGCTGTTCGTGAGTTACCGCGAAGAATGAGGACCTGCGGGAGCGACAGCGGGAGAAAGCAAGGACATCTCTGGGGCAGAAAATCACTGTGCCCAGTGGCCATCAGTTTCTGAGCTCCGTTTGTAGAGCGGCAGGAGATCAGCTTTGGGTCGCTTATCGTCATTGGGTTATTATCTGCTGAGCGCTCTTCTCAAGCTTTAGAATCCATTGCAAACATTTCAGTGACTCCGACCAAGTGCCCGGTCTTATTCCATAGATCGTCTTTTTAGGTTTGGAATGCAGGAGAAGCAAAATCCTGGGTTGAGGGTTTTGTCCTCATCAGCAATCATTCCCAAGGCCTTAACTTCGTAGGTAGAGAAACTGAAGTGTGTAGTGGGAGAGGTGGGGAATTGCTGGACTCACAGCTAGACCCCAGATCTCCTGCATTTAGAGGTGTTCTTAATGCCTTATTGAAATAAAATTATACTGTATTACCTGGAATATTAGACACTCATAGGTTTTTGTGCTTCAGTGACACCCCAAGCCATTTTGAATAAATGAGATGGCACACAGATCTGAGTGAAAAAAAGTCTTTTGTCTCGATTACAAACTTCTGAGAATCAGGTCTAAATTTTAAATGAGTTGTTTTCACAACAGTAGGAATATAGTAAATGCTCAATAAATACTAGGTGAATGGAAATTCCATATGACAAAATTAAGAAAGCTTCATGCAAGATTTTACTTAAAGTAACAACAAGCTAGCAAAAATGGGTAACTAAAATGAAATGAAATATTCAGACAGCATTCACAAGTAAAACTAGGCAAACCATTTATAATAAATAAATTTGTTTCCTATTCATAGGAACAAAACTTTATTAATAACCAAAAATAGTCTTCATTTTTTTTTTTAAGATTTTATTTATTTTGACAGAGAGAGACAGCCGGTGAGAGAGGGAACACAAAAAGGGGGAGTGGGAGAGGAAGAGGCAGGCTCCTAGAAGAGAAACCTGATGTGGGGCTCGATCCCAGAACGCCAGATCACGCCCTGAGTCAAAGCCAGACATTTCACCCAGTCGCCCCAATAGTCTTCATTTTAATCAAAGAACTCTATAAGTAAAACTTGAAATTAAAAATCTGAAGTAAAACATGAAAAATTCAGCTTAAGAAAGTCAAACAATTTATCTGAAAATGGTTTTTCCTGTGTGATTTGTCATTAGCAAAATCAGTGAGAAGTTTTGCAAATTAGTTTTGATTAATAAAATTTTATTAATAAAATTAATAAACACAATAGTGTTTATTAAGGAGGTTTTAGTTTTAATTTGAAGAGGGAACATTCTACTAGACATGCTGAGATAGGTATTGATTATTATTTTTAAAAAGCTCACATTTATGTTGTGCCTTAGTCGGCTAAGGCTGTCATAACAAAAATACCATAGTCATTCTCACAGTTCTAGAGGCCAGGAAGTCCAAGATCAGGGTGCCAGCATGGTCAGGTTCTAGTGAGATCTCTCTTCCTGGCTTATAAACTTTCTCCTTGTGTCCTCCCTCACAGGGCAGAGACAGAAAGATCAAGGAAGCTCCCCAGGGTCTCTTATAAGGACACTAATCCTATCATGAGGTCCCTACTCTCATGACATCCTCTAAACCTAATACCTTCCAAAGGCTCCCTCCTCAAATACCATCACTCTGGGGATTAGGGCTTTAACATATGAATTTGGGGGAGACACAATTCATTTCATAGCATGTAGTATTACTTTATAATAGCTATTTTGGTAATTTTGAAGATAGTTTTTAAAAATTTCTGTTTTTAAAGGTTTTCTTGAAAGCAATTATTATACTGTTAATGATGCTAATAGGTCACTTGAAATTTATTTTGCAGTGTTTTTGTATCTTTCACAATAGATTTTTCATTTGTTTAAATTACTTGGGGTTCATTTCACAAATTAGCCGTCATTTCAATTAGTCTTCAAACTCTTACATCTGTTGGAGAAGCTAAAGATCACTTATACCACTGGTTCCCAAACTTTACTGAGAAAAATAATCTATGGTATTTGTTAAAAATGCAGGTTCTTGGATCCAAACCTCAGAGATGAATTCAGCATTTGACATGAGAATTTGACTTGGAGATCTGCAATTTTGTTTCAGGTAATTCTTATGCCTATGGTTATTCTTTGAGAAATACTGAATAACAGCATGAAAAATAATTAAATTATCTTTTTCCCTAAAAACAGCTAAAGATCAGGGGCTGATAATACAAAAGCCTTCTTAAAATTGTTGAATCTTGGGGCACATGGTGGCTCAGTTGGTTAAGCCTCCCGCTCAGGTCATGATCTCAGGGTCCTGGAATCAAGCCCCACAAGGAGCCCCACATCCGGCTCCCTGCTGAGCAGGGAGCCTCTTTCTCCCTCTTCCACTGTCTGCAGCTCCCCCTGCTTGTGCTCTCTTTGTCAAATAAGTAAATAAAATCTTTAAAAAATATATATTATTAAATCTTTTTGGAAATTTCTGCTAATGAAATTGTTTAAGAAACAAAGTTAAAAAATAAAAATATAAATAATCATTAAGAGGGGTGCCTGGCTGGCTCAGTCGGTAGAGCATACAACTTTTGATGTTGGGTTGTGAGTTCAAGCCCCACATTGGGTGTAGAGATTATTTAAAAATAAAAAAATCTTACAAAGAAATTTTTAAAAAATTGGTTGGATTTTCTTAAATATTTAACTACCATGTTATGACACAACTGTACATATTTTTTTTAAAGTTTTTTGTTATTTTTTTAAGGTTTTATTTTTAAGTCTCAAACTCACAACCCCCAGATCAAGAGTCATGTGCTCTACCAACTAAGCCAGCCAGGTGCCCCAACCAAATTTTATTTTGGTCGCTGATGATTTCGTACTGATTTTTAAATGCATGAACATATTTAGTGGTCATGATTGGTTGAAATTTCCAAATTTCAGGTCTCCTTTGAACTAACAAACTTCCATCACAAGGCTACCTCCATTAGCTTTATTACTCCCTTGCATAATCTGTTCTGAATTAGTAAGAAAACAATTTGTCTTTTTGTTTTTCCTTTCCAGAACTTGCAACACACAAACATCTGTCTTCTGCACTTTCTAGGTAAAATAAACAAACAAGCAAAACAATACTACCAAAAAACAACAAAATTAGGTAAGAAATATGTTTCAAGGATTATTAATCCTCTCATTATGATAAACAACATTATTCTTTGCCCACCAAAATCCTGCATGGTACAACAATACAATAAATAAAGAGGTTTTTTTCACAAGTTTGTGCCTCATAAGCAGAAACAGGAAATGCAAATTACACTTAAACATATATAGAAATATAATTCACATACATTAGAATTTAAATTTTATATGGTGACTTGTATTCTACTGTACTGCACTATCAAGGCAGTTTACAGAAAGAGTGCATGTATTAAAAATATGGGATGACATTAAAAGAAGCAGAGAAATAGTTGCCTCTTCCTTGAACTGTGGTATTAAGTATTCTAATGCTTGGGGCGCCTGGGTGGCACAGTCAGCTGAGCACCTGACTCTTGGTTTCAGCTCAGGTTGTGATGTCTCTGGATCATGAGATTGGGTCCCATGTTGGGCTCCCTGGGGAGTCAGGAGTCTGCTTGGGATTCTCCCTCAGCCCCTCTACCACCCCCACCCCCACCCCTCAAATAAATATATAATTCTTAAAAAAAACAAAACCCTCTAATTCTCATCAAGTTAATGCTTATGATCTGATATGTGGGGTCTGAATTTCAACCATACATGTTCAAATATAAGAACAAGAGATCTAAATTTGTTACAGCAAAATATAATTCAACTAGTATACACTGCAATCTTCTATTTCCTTATGCATGAACAGTCCCCTGCCTGCTCTTATAGATAAAAAGGGGAAGGCAAATAGGGTCAAACATTTACTGAAACTGAATGTGATTTAGACCTTCCTGAAAAATCAAGTTGCTTAGCATGGAAACATGATTGATAATACCATTTCTTTGAAATTTTAGTAAGATAGAAATGCTTATCATTAAAGTACCAAAGCTTAAGATGACAGCTTGTCTAAATAATGAGCCATCACATAAAGAGTTCCTGTTCATAATACATTGCCCCAATTAAGACACAAATTTAGGCATAGTACCCTCCCGTACAAACCCTTTGGCAACTAAAACCCTGTGTCAAACGAGTGTTGAAAATTTTTGGATTTATCACCAAGAGGGAGTGATTCCAAGTCAAAAGTGTTGTCAAAAGATAATTTTTCACCACTAATGATCCCCACATCATTCAATTCCTTGTGTAGTACCAGGAAACCTATTCCCTAGAATGAAAAATAAATCACTCTAATTAAACAAATAAATAAATCCTTCGAGATAATGACAAGAGGTATCCAATAATTATCTAACCTTAAAATATGTACTATACTATCTTGTTCCACTGTTATTAAACTGTTCTATTTATAAAACACATATTTATATAATTATGTGTATGCTATTATAAAAATACTTTATCCAGCAAAAATTAAATTCAGACTCATCAGTGGATATCTTCCAACTAAGTCATGTTAGCCATAAACATTACCAAATCAGATAATATGTGCTTTTAGAATCTTTGAGAAAAAATGCTTTGTAAAATGGAAAAAATGGAAAAGCCAAAATATTACCTTTGGGATCTTTCATCGGTCCGTAGGCCAACAATTTGTCTTTTCTAACGTGTGGTACACATACTACTGGTATTACACAGAATGATTTTAGCTGATTACATGGTCGAGCACTTTTTAATTGTAATACTTGCAGCACTTTTTAATTGTAATACTAATTTAATGTGAATTGGGAAAATTTTAAAACAAACATAACTAGAACATCAAACTAGTGATTTAACTTATGTTATTTAAATTGTGGCTAAAAGAGGTATTTAATTTTTAAAGGTAAGTCAGTTTTAGGAAAACTAATAAGAAACTAATAATTTGGGTAGTGTGAAAATATGACAGAAATCATGAAGATGAAACTCATGATGTTACACCAGTTTTTAAGTGTACCAATTTATTTAGTGATCATAACCAGTTGAAGTTTAAGTAAACACTTATCTTTTAGCTGAGAGGAGGAAAAACATTTAACTCCTCTAGTTTTTTTTTTTTTTTTTGGACAGGAACTAGTATTTATTGATGGGCATGAATAAGGAGGGGGCAGTGCCCAGGTTCTCATGACTGCAGAGCCCACTTTTGTCCAAGGGGTCACGATTAGGGATATATTTGACTCCACATCCATCTGGGATGAGCCGCTTTTTCTTTAGCCACCATATCTTCAATTTCATCCACATTAAACTTAGTCAAGCCTTAGGAATGTGACTCTTCTGACAGCCAGGGAGCTTGAACTTGGCCCTGCATAGAGCCTCAAGTACATGCTCCTTGTTCCAGCTTGATATAGAGGGACATGATGATTTGGCTAATATGGACCCTGTGCTTTCCAAAGCACCGCTCATACGTGTCTGCAGCCTAGATTGGAGATAGCATGCAGTCAGACATCAAATCCCACTAGAAAGGGCTGTCTCCAAGGTCCCTTAGGGGAACCCATACAATCAACAGGCTGCATACACTACTTAGGAGACATTGCACACTGGGTACTCTTCTAGTCTTTAGCCAGTTATGCATCATAAAGAATTTGCTCTTAAAGTTCAGAATCTTTATGTGGGTTATATCACTAAAAAGAGCAAGTACACAGATTTCATAAGTCCAATAGTGTTTACAAAATAGTAGGTGATGTATGCCAACACTGTAAACACTGAGAGCAGAAAGGGCATTCCAGGGTTGTAAAAGTGCAAACCAATGTTGTTTTCACTACTGTTCAGAAGAAAATATCTGCCAATCAGGAAGCCCCTCCGCCTCAAAGTTTTGAAAATAATGGAAAGAAGTGGCACAGACAGATCCTCAGTCTCCCACCATGAGCCATATACTAAGAAAACAGAATCTAAAAGCAAGACAGTTAGTTGGTTAGGGGTCTTTTTTTTTTTTTTTTAAGATGTTATTTATTTACTTGAGAGAGAGAGAACATGAACAGCGGAGAGGGGCAGAGGAAGAGGGAGAAGCAGGCTCCCCACTGAGCAGGGAGCTCGATTCGGGGCCTGATCCCAGGACCTTGGGGCTATGACTTGAGCCGAAGGCAAATGCTAAACCCACTGAGCCACCCAGGCACCCCTGGTGTCTGACTCTTGATCTCAGCTCAGATCTTGATCTCAGGGTGGTGAGACTGAGTTCCACTGGGCATGGAGTCTACTTAAAAAATAATAAAAAAATAAAAAAAATAAAAGCAAGACAGTTACATTACCAACAAATACAGCAGTATGGAGATAAAAGTGAAAAAATGGCCAACAACAACAACAACAACAAAATAATCCATTTAAAGCTGTGGCAACTACAAGGGCAGCCTATGGCAAGGTGGCACTGGGGAACAGGAGGATTCATACACTCATGAAATGTCAAACAGTTGTCTACTATGGAAAACATTGCCTGTCAGTAATCAAAATCCTGGAAATATTTCAAAGATTCTTATGGTATTTAGGCCCTAAATTTTCAAGGTTGTAAAAACAACAATCTCTTTGGGTTTAAATAAAAGGATATTCTAAGAGTTTGATAGAATAATAAAAAAAAGCCAACTTTATTTATAAAGCACTGCTTAATTAGATCTATGTGTGTGTAAGAAGACTATAATTCGTACACTTCTTGAAAGATAATGCAAAATTCAATCTAATTACAGATGTTATAACAATTAAATAACTGATGTAACTATTTCTAAATATAGCCTTTCCAAAGCCTAGTAGGAGTCATGCTGGAAAACTGTACAGCAGCCTCTTGGAAAAGAATGTGCAGAAAAGAATATTTTGATTTAATGAGTCTCAGAGAAGACCCCATGGATTGATCTTCCTAAAATTCACTTCCAGTAAAACCAAAGAAAACACACCCACTATAAAAAGGAGATATAAATATCTATCTACATATATATGATTCTTACCATTTCCTGAAAGCCTGAGCATATCTTTCAACAAGACCCTGAGGTAAAGATAAGGATCAGGGAGATTTGTTTCAATTCTAGGTTTTGTTTCCTAAGTTCTAGTAAATAGGTGTTTGTTTTGCTTTAGAGGTGGCTGTGTACCTGATTCAACACGTCTTTCAGGGAGTGATAGTGGAGAGATTGGGCAGAGGCTTCTAGACAGGACAAAGCATGAGCTATCTTATGGGAAGCAGGCAGGTCAGACTGTGGCTTCTACCCCAGGATGTGGCAATAAATGTTGGAAACACCAGCATGCCAGAGCCCTAACGAAAGAATACTGAAATAACTAAGCTATGTATTCTAGAGCAGGCACTTAGACAAAAACAGTGGTTACATCCACTTATTATCTAAATGAGTCAATTATACCAATATGTTCAGTTGCTTGTGTCTCCTTGGTTATTGTGATTTAAGCCATAAATTAGTCATGAGCAGCAGTCTCATATTGCCAAAGGAAGTAAAAAAATAGAGATAATTGAGGCCCACCATTAGTGGTGGGCTCACTAGCCCATAAATCACAAATCAGACGGGATATCAAGACTTCGTGAAAATCTTCCAAATGAATTAAGTAGTCGCAGTTTTGGCAGGGTTACGCTCCTACTCCATAAAATATGGACTCATCTATTAATTGTTGCAGATTCATATACTGGAACTTGCAATGATATCAACCTAAGGGCATTACTACTTCACTGCATTGATATTTAAATATTAGTAGGGTTTAATGAAGAAGGGTAGCAGCTGCTGTTTATTTTCTAATAACTCGACAGAAAAGAGGATAAACTGCTATCCCCCCAAACACTCAGGGTTTGGCCATTTGAGTGAACATTTTGGGATTTCAATGGATGAGAGCAGGTAGATCTTTTCCAATTATCCCCCCAGAACGCTAAACTGGAACTTCTATACCTAACATCCCAACAGTGCAGGAGCTCAGTATTGAAGACAGCGTATCTTGGCTTTAGGAATTTAGTGGCTGGTATGTACTAACAGAAACTAGACTAGTGAGTTTAAGTCTAGGTACTTTTAAATCAAGATTTTGGATCCAGGGGTGGGGGGAATTGAATGAAGGTGGTCAAAAAGTATAAACTTACAGTTATATTTAAGTTCTGGGGATATAGTATACATGATGACTATAGTTAACAATTGTGTATTGTATATTTGAAAGTTGCTCAGAGTAGATATTAAAAGTTCTCATCACAAAAAAATGTACTGTGTAGTGGATACTATTAAACGTATTGTAATCATTTCACAATATATACATACATCATATCATTACATTGTATACCTTAAACTTATACAATGTTACATGTCAATTACATCTTACTACAACTGGGGAAAAAGATTTTTGGATCCAGATACAGGTTACAGTGTAAGCAGCCTTTCTTGTGCCCCACAACTCAGAAAGCTGAATGATTTTTTTTTTTAAATGATTTTTTATTATATTATGTTAGTCACCATACAGTACATCCCCGGTTTCCGATGTAAGGCTAGATGATTCATTAGTTGTGTATAACACCCAGTGCACCATGCAATACGTGCCCTCCTTACTACCCATCACCGGTCTATCCCATTCCCCCACCCCCCTCCCCTCTGAAGTCCTCAGTTTGTTTCTCATAGTCCATAGTCTCTCATGTTTCATTCCCCCTTCTGATTACCCCCCCCTTTCTTTATCCCTTTCTTCCCCTACCGATCATCCTAGTTCTTATGTTCCATAGATGAGAGAAATCATATGATAGTTGTCTTTCTCTGCTTGACTTATTTCACTAAGCATTATCTCCTCCAGTGCTGTCCATGTTGTAGCAAATGTTGAGAACTCGTTCTTTCTGATAGCTGAGTAATATTCCATTGTATATATGGACCACAACTTTAATCCAGTCATCTGTGAAGGGCATTCGCCTCTTCCACAATTTAGCTATTGTGGACATTGCTGCGTATGAACATTGGGGTATATGGCCCTTCTCTTCACTACGCTCTGTATCTTTGGGGTAAAAACCCAGTAGTGCAATGGCTGGATCATAGGGTAGCTCAATTTTTAACTTTTAAGGGACCTCCACACTGTTTTCCAGAGTGGCTGTACCAATCTTGCATTACCAACAATGTAGGAGGGATCCCTTTCTCCACATCCTCTCCAACAATTGTTGTTTCTTGCCTTGTCTATTTTTGCCATTCTAACTGAAGGTGGTATCTCAGTGTGGTTTTGATTTGAATTTCCTTGATGGCTAATGATTTTGAACATTTTTTCATGTGTCTGTTAGCCATTTGTATGTCTTCATTGGAAAAGTGTCTGTTCATATCTTTCTGCCCATTTTTTGATTTGTTTATTTGTTTCTCGTGTATTGAGTTTGAGAAGTTCTTTGTAGATCTTGGATACCAGTCCTTTATCTGTAGTGTCATTTGCAAATATATTCTCCCATTCCGTGGGCTGCCTCTTAGTTTTTCTGACTGTTTCCTTGGATGTGCAGAAACTTTTAATCTTGATGAAGTCCCATAAATTCATTTTATCTTTTGTTTCTCTTGCCTTTGGGGATGTGTCATGAAAAAGGTTGCTTTGGCCGATGTCGTAGAGGTTGTTGCCTATGTTCTCCTCTAGAATTTTGATGGATTCCTGTCTCACATGGAGGTCTTTCATCCATTTGGAGTTTATTTTTGTGTATGGTGTGAGATAGTGGTCAAGTTTCATTCTCTTGCATGTAGCTGTCCAATTTTCCCAGCACCATTTATTGAAGAGACTGTCTTTTCCCACCGGATGTTTTTCCCTGCTTTATCAAATATTAGTTGCCCAAAGAGCCGAGGGTCCATTTCTGGCTCTCTATTCTGTTCCATTGGTCTGTGTGTCTGTTTTTGTGCCAGTACCATGCTGTCTTTGTGATCACAGCTTTGTAGTACAGCTTGAAATCCGGCATTGTGATGCCCCAGCTTTGTTTTTCCTTTTCAACAGTTCCTTGAGATTTGGGGCCTTTTCTGTTTCCATCAAATTTAAGGACTGTTTGTTCCAGTTCTTTGAAAAATGTCCTTGGTATTTTGATCGGGATAGCATTGAAAGTGTAGATTGCTCTGGGTAGCATGGACATTTTAACTATGTTAATTCTTCCGATCCATGAGCATGGAATATCTTTCCATCTTTTTATGTCTTCCTCAATGTCTTTTAAGAGTGATTTATAGTTTCTAGAATATAGGTCCTTTACGCTCTCTGGTTAAGTTAATTCCAAGGTAACGTATGGTTTTGGTGCTATTGTAAATGGGATGGATTCCCTAATTTCTCTTTCTTCGGTCTCGTTATTCGTATAGAAATGCAACTGATTTCTGAGCATTTTTTTGTATCCTGCCACGTTACTGAATTGCTCTATAACTTCTAATAGTTTGGGAGTGGCTTCTTTTGGGTTTTCCATCTAGAGTATCATGTCATCTGCAAAGAGACATTTTGACTTCTTCTTTGCCAATTTGAATACCTTGATCCCTTTTGTCGCCTGATTGCGTTGCAAGGACTTCTAGTACTATGTTGAATAATAGTGGCGAGAGTGGGCATCCTTGTCGAAGTTCTGATCTTAAGGGAAAGGCTTCCAGCTTTTCCCCATTGAGAATAATATTTGCAGTAGCTTTTCATAGATGGCTTTTATGAGATTGAGAAATGTACCTTCTATTCCTACACTCTGAAGGGTTTTAATCAGGAAAGGATGCTGTATTTTGTCAAATGCTTTTTCGGCATCGATTGAGAGGATCATATGGTTCCTGAGTCTTTTCTTGTTGATATGATGTATCACGCTGATTGATTTGCGAATATTGAACCACGCTTGCATCCCAGGTATGAATCCCACTTGATCGTGATGGATAGTCCTTTTACTGTACTGTTGGATTCTATTAGCAAGTATCTTGTTGAGGATTTTGGCGTCCATATTCATTAGGGAAATCGGTCTGTAATTCTCCTTTTGATGGGGTCTTTGCCTGGTTTGGGGATCAAGGTAATATTGGCCTTATAGAATGAGTTTGGTAGCTTTCCTTCTGTTTCTATTTTTGAAATAGCTTTAGGAGAATAGGTATTATTTCTTCTTTGAATGTTTGGTAGAATTCCCCAGGAAACCGTCCGGGCCTGGAGTTTTGTTATTTGGAAGGTTGTTATCACTGACTCAATTTCTTCATAATTAATTGGCCTGTTTAAGGAATCAATTTCTTCCGGTTTCAATCTTGAGTTTATAGGTTTCCAGGAAGGATTCTATCTCTTCCAGATTGCTTAGTTTATTGGCATATAGCTGTTGATAAAAATTTCTAATAATCCTTCCAATTTCAATGGTGCTCGTCGTGACCTCTCCTTTTTCATTCATAATTTTAATAATCTGGGTCCTTTCTCTTTCTTTTGATAAGTCTTGCCAGTGGTCTGTCAATTTTATTGATTCTCTCAAAAGAACCAGCTTCTAGTCCTGTTGGATCTGCTCTACTGTACTTCTGGTTTCTGCTTGATTGATTTCAGCTCTAATTTTGGTCAACTGCTTCCTCGTGCGTGGATTAGGCCTGTCCCTCTGTTGCTGTTCCAGCTTTTGAGGTGAGAATATAAAAACTGCATTTAGATTTTTCTATTCTTTTGAGTGAGGCTTGATGGCTATGTATTTCCCCTTAGGACTGCCTTTGCAGTATCCCATAGGTTTTGGACTGTTGTATTTTCATTCTCATTGGTCTCCATAAATTGTTTAATTTGATTTTTGATTTCCTCGTTTGTCGAATCATTCCTGAGCAAGATGGTTCTTAGTCTCCAAGTGTTTGAGTTTCTTCCAAATTTTCCTTGTGGTTGAGTTCCAATTTCAGAGCGTTGTGGTCTGAGGATATGCAGGGGATAATTTCAATCTTTTGGTATTGGTTGAGACTCCGTTTTGTGTCCAGAACATGGTCTATTCTTGAGAATGTTCCATGGGCATTAGAATAGAATGAGTATTCTTTGGTTCTGGGGTGTAGTGTTCTATATATATCTATGAGGTCCAACTCATCGAGTATGGCATTCAAAGCCTTTGATTCTTTTGCTTAGTTTTGCCAGGGTGTTCTGTCTATTTCTGATAGTGGAGTGTTGGAGGTCCCCTACTATTAATGTATTTTTATTTATATGTCTCTTTATTCTGGTTAAGAGTTGGCTTGTGTATCTTGCTGTCTGTTGGGGAGCATATATATTTATAATTGTCATATCCACTTGTTGAATACTTCCCTTAAGAATAATATAGTGCCCTTCTGCATCTCTAACTATAGTCTGTAGTTTAAAATCCAAATTTATCTGATATGAGAATTGCTACCCCAGCTTTCTTTGAGGTCCATTTGCGTGAAAGATGGTACTCCATCCTTTATCTCAGTCTGAATGCATCTGGGTTTGAAATGAGTCTCTTGTAGACAGCAAATGGATGGGTCATTTCTTTTTATCCAATCTGCAACCTTGTATGCTTTTTATGCGATGGTTTAAACCATTTACATTAAGACTGATTACTGAGAGATATGATTTTAATGTTGCCATGTTGCCAGTAAAGTCTTTGTTTGTATTGGCTGTGACTTTCTGTTCTGTATCACTCTTGGGGCCTTTTTACTTTTATAGAACCCCGTAATATCTCCTGTAGGGCTGGTTTCGTGGTTACAAAATTGGTTAGTGACTGGCGATTCTGAAATGTTCTTATTTCTCCATCAATTCTGAATGACAGCCTTGTCTGATAAAGGATCCTTGGCTGCATGTTTTTTCTGGAAAGAGCTTTAAATCTGCTCCCCAACCCTTTCTCTCATTCCAGGTCTGTGTAGACAGGTCTGGACGTAATTTGATGCTTTGCCTGTACGTGAGAAATTTCTTTGCCCTGGCCGCTTTCAACTGTATCCTTGCATCTAATATTTGAATTGCACGCGACGGCGGGCGTAGGTTTGTCGTGGGTGAGCTTGGGAGGGTCCCTCTCTGCCTCTTGGACACGAATGTTTGTTTCTGCTAGATTAGGGAAGTTTTCAGCTACAATTTGTTCAAAATCTCTTCTAGATCCTCTGTTTTTTCTCCACCCCCTCGGGGATGCCGATGATTCTAACATTGGATCGTTTCATTGAGTCAGTAATCTCCCGTGTAACCTACATTCGTGAGCGTGATTTTTTAAGACCATCTTCTATTTTCATTTTTTCCTTATTAACCCATCCTCCAACACACTAACCCGTCCTCTGCTTCTGCGACCCTGGCCGTCAGAGCCTCTAGTTTGCCTGCATTTGGCTCATAAATTTTTAATTTCTGTCAGATTCGCTCTCATTTCTGTCTTTAGGATTCTATATTCTCAGTAACCTTTCGTAATAGTTTTTCAATTCTACTCATCATTTTGACCATCGTTACTCTGAATTCCATTTCTGATAATTTGGTTACATCCATATCCATTATTTCTGTGGCAGAGGCCACAGTCATGTCTTTTTCTTTGCTGGGGGCTCCTTCTTGTCATTCTGATGAAGAGAGGTTGCTTGGGGTTTTCAGAGCCCAAATTATTGACTGGGTCCCAGGCCGTCTGTTTTATAGGGATCTTAGGGATGTGGGCTTCTTCTAAAGATTTTATTTATTTATTTATGTGGCAGCCAGCCAGCGAGAGAGGGAACAGAAGGGAGTGGGAGAGGAAGAAGCAGGCTCCCAGCGGAGGAGCCCGATGAGGGACTCCTTTCCGGAACGCTGGGATCACGCTCCAAGCCGGGCAGGCGCTCAATGACTGCGCCACCCAGGCGCCTCGGGCTGTGGGCTCTTTGATTTTTCAGCCTGCCTTCTGGGAGGGGCCTGCCGCGCCAATACTCAGGCAGCCCTGTTTGGGTAGAGTCTCCGTGTCCCCTGCGAGGGGATGGGGATGGGCACTCCCTGAGCCGGTATTTCCAGGCTTTTGTTCTCTGGCGGCTTTCCCTGGCGGTTGCTGCTTCTTCTGAGAGTCAGAGCAGCAGCGGCCATTCAGCCTCTGTCACAGAACAGAGGGATTGCGCCCGTTCTCTACCAATGTTCTGGCCACTTTAACTCTGTTTCTGTTGGTGCTGCTCAACCCTGCAGCTCCGGGATGTGCGCCCACACCCGCGTCCCAGCCCTCACTTCCAGGGCCGGCGCTGCTCTCTGTCCTTTGTGTTTCTAATGCCGCCAGCCGCCCGCGCTCCCGGATCTCCCGGTCTCAGTCTGGATCCAGTGAGCGCACCGGGATTCCGTGCGCCCGTGAGAGCTCGGCGCGCACCGGCTCACGGTCTCAGCTGCTGTTTTGCGGGTGCCGTCCGCGAGCCCGCCCGCTCCCCTGCAAGTGGCTACCGCTTCCGGGCGCCCGAGAACGGCGTCCCTCCCCTTCCGTTTATCTTCCGATATCTGTGCACAGCCTCCATGGCTCCCCGCTTCGTACCTCAATACTCAGCGCTGGAGATGTTCATTTGTAGAGATCCAGATGCGTCTTCCTGCGTCTCAGGCTGGTTCCGTGGTTGTTTAGGCTGGTCTGGTACCGATCCAGCTCGACTCGGAGGACCGGCTGAAAACGGTGTCTCCTACTCCTCCGCCATCTTAACTCCTAAGCTGAATGATTTTTTAAACCTCTCCAGTCTTTGAATCTTACTTATGCAGTGCCCCTTCCCCCTGCCCCAGACACAGCATGGGTCAATAGAGAGCCCATTCCTCTATCGCACCTTTTCTCTGTCATTTATTTGACTCATAGGTTATTTAGAAGTTGCGGTTTAATTTGCAAATATTTGGGGACTTCTCACATTTCTTCCAATTTCAGTTATTTTTTACTATGTGGGTGTGGCTCTCTATGAATTGGTCCTACTTGAGGTTAGCTTCTTGGGAGTGTAAATTCATGATTTTCATCAAATTTGGCAAGCTTATACTATTTCTAATATAAAGGTTATATAGTTATATTCTACATAACTTTATTTAGAATTCATATATATCACTCCTTTCTCTCCTCTCCATTTGTACTTCACTGTATGTTGGTACGCGAAATACGATCCACATTTCTGAGGTTCTGTTAATTTTTCTTCAGCGTTTTTTCTCTCTTCTTCGGATTGCATAATCTCCAAGTTCACAGATTGTTCTGCTGGTTCAAATGCCCTGTAGAACCCCTAAAGTAAAATTTCATTAAAAAATATTTCTCTTTATTCTCTATTTGGTAAGCACTATTAACATAGCTTCCTTTACTTTTAAAGCATGCTTCCCTTCAGTCTTTTGAATATACAGTGGTTGAAGTCTTTTTTTAATCTAATATCGGGCCCTCTTATAAGTATTTTTCCCTGCCTGCTTTTTCACCTCTGTATGGGTCCCCCTTTTCTATTTCTTTGCATGTCTACTTTTTTAGGTGGAAACGGGGCATTTTAAGGAATCTATTGTAGGCTTTTGCTGTGCTTATAGAGACTTAATAAATTTTCTTGAAGAAATGTTTCATTTGCTGTATGCTATTAGGACAATTTTCAGACTTTAAATGGGTGCTTTAAAATACTTTTTACAGGGCTCCTGAGCTGGTTAAGTGTCTGCTTTCAGGGGTGCCTGGGTGGCTCAGTCGTTAAGTGTCTGCCTTTGGCTCAGGGCGTGATCCCAGAGTCCTGGGATGGAGACCCACATCAGGCTCCTCCGCTGGGAGCCTGCTTCTTCCTCTCCCACTCCCCCTGCCTATATTCCCTCTCTCACTGGCTGGCTCGCTCTCTGTCAAATAAATAAATAAATAAATAAATAAAATCTTAAAAAAAAAAAAAACTGCCTTCAGCTCAGATCATGATCCTGGGGTCTTAGTATAGAGCTTCATGTTGGCCCCCCCCACCAGCAGGGAGTCTGTTTCTCCCTCTCCCCTCCCCCTGTTCTCTCAAATAAATAAAACCTTAATAAATAAATAAATAAAATACTTTTTACCAGTTGTGGTTGTTTTGCTAGAAAACACGTTGAGTTGCTTGTGCTGCCATTCTAGAAGTGGAACTCACTCTGTTGATTTTTCAAGTATAACTGGGTTATTTTCTTAGTGGCTATTGTAGGAATTACAATATGCATTTTAATTTATCAGTCATCTTTAGATTACTATTAATCTAGCAAAATAAACAATATAGCTCTTCCTTCCCCCAACTTCATGCTGTTTTTGTTACACAAATTTCACCTACATATGCTGTAAATTCAATATAGTGTTGCAATTATTGCTGTATAGAATGTCTTCTAATCAACAGAAGAAAAACATACTTATAGTCTTAGGAGAACTTACCTACGTGTTTAGTGTTCCCAGTATTCTTCATTTCTTCCAGTGGATTTGAGCTACTCTCTGGAATCATTTTCTTTCAGCCTTTAGAACTTCTATATTTAAGGTAGGTTGGCTGGCAATAAATTTTGTCAGTTGTCTGGGCATGCCATTATTTTGCATTTATCTTGACAGTTTTGCTGGATATATTTTTTTTGGGTGTATAATTCTTGGTTGATAATCCATTTTCCCCCATACCTCAAGTATGTTTCTCACTGCCTTCTGGCCTTTACTGTTTCTGATGAGAAGTCAACAAGTTAATTACATTATTCCTTTACGTGAATCGTATTTTCTTGCCGCTTTCAAGAATTTCCCACGAGTTTGACTATAAAGTACCTAGGTATGGTTCTCTTTGTGTTTATCCTGGGTTTTACTGAAGTTCTTAGATCTGTGGGTTAATCTTTTCATCACATTTAGGAAATTTTAGGCCACTTTTTTCCAATTATTTTTTATGCCCTGCTTTCCCACCCCCACTGTGCATGTTGGTATGCTTGACGTTGTCCCATAGATTTCAATAAGAAGCTTGCCTCTCACGAAATGGAGCCCTCTCTTTTAGAACCATTTACTTTTTCTGATTGCATTTAATTTTTAAAACTTAGTTTAGGACCCACGATAAAAAGAAAGAAAGAAAGAAAAAGAAAGAAAGGAAAGAAAGAAAGAAAGAAAGAAAGAAAGGGAGAAAGAAAGGCCCCAAACAACTTAGTTCAGTGGCTATTAGTTAAAAATGTGGTATTATATTCTTTCTTTTAGAAATAGTAATAGTACTTAGGTTTTTGTTCTGCATACATATCAACATAAGAGATGACAAAAATGAAAGTAAGAATTCTTTCAAATACAGTGATTAGAAGGGATAATGAAGGTGGAACAGTAGTGTTCCTCTTGAGGAACAGACAATGTTTATAAAACCTTATATGTAATCTTTAATGAAGAAGTCATATGCATTATAAAAAGGGGTCATTACGAGTGATGTGGAGATGGCTACATATGCTTTAAGAATGCCATATCTAATATCAAACAGACTTCAAATACTTTTCAGCTACACTTATGAGCATTTAAAAAAATGGAGCTACATCAACTAAAGATGACCAATAAATATAATTAGTTCTGCATCAACACAATAAGGTAACAACAATGATTTAAACACTTTACCTCATATAGTCTACACACTAATGTTAATTTCCATTTACATATTTGAAGGCAAATGTGTAATTACCAAACAATGTATAGCACAGAAACAAGAAAGTGTTGTAAATCTAGTTATTCTGATAGGTTTTTCTAATACACATAATTATCAACAATTTATTATAAAAACCTACACATACAGTTAAAAAATACTTGATCAAAAGTCTTTTAAAATATAATCAAAATGAAATGTGTAGAAAGAGACGTTTCAAAGTCGTAGCAGTTACTACTATTACAATATTTAATCATTTTTACAATAGGTCTGCTGTTCCATTTCAATTAAATTCATTCTCAGAACCATCACATTTCTTGCTGAATTGCAGTAAGAGCAAAAGCAAGTTGCCTAATCTTTTCTTCCATTGCTTTTTTGTTCTTGCATGTTTCTTGAAGAAGTTCACGCATTTCTTCTTCAACTCGATGAACCTGAATCAACATGTAAATTTTACATTTAAATTTTTTAAAGAAAATATATTTAAAAAATGCATTCTGAAAGAAAAAGTCAAACTTTACTCTCATGAATTTTCTAACTTGCGTTATTCATCTAACTTGTGTTATTCATTTAAAGCTAAGAGGTGTGTATAATGTAACTTGTCCAAATACTAATATTATATACAAAGTACTTACATTTATATTGTCTAGATCTCACAGGTTCTTGTGATGAGCACATGGTAATTTATCTTAGCTGTATGTTAGAGCTTAGAAAATTTGTTCAAGGTTGTGCAGTTTCTCAGTAGCACATATGAACAGAAACTCAGTCTTCTGACTTAATCTTTCCACTGTCCTGTGCTACGTATGAATGAGGAGTCATGAGTTCAACTAAAACATCAGTTCCTTAAAAACTGAAATAACCTCCTTTCCCAAAGAAATGCTTTCATCTGGTCTACTGCATTTCTAAAATTGCTGTTGGTTTTAAATTACCTTCTTTTTGAGAGATAATTTTATCATTTCTTCCTAATCTATATTCTCCTAGGATTCTCTGTATTGTATACTATTAATTTCTGCTTCAACTCTCCTATGACACAACATTCCTGTTAGTGCTATCAATATGACCATTCCTTTCTGTTTACTTCCCTCTTCCAAATCTCTACTACAGAGTTCCTAAATCTTTTTCCCTTAGAATATTTCTCCTAATTTAAATTATCATCTTTATGTATAATTTGCAATGTTTTTTCACGATTATCACATTTAAGCCCTGGTGCCATTTCTGTAACTCTCTAACATCCCTTTGATGTTACACCACTTTGGCACCAGAGGTCCAAAATCAAACTCAGTATTTTCCTTTCAGCTAAGGGCCTAATCTTATGCTTTATTTGGTATTACCTGATGCACCCTTGTTAACACTTGGTAGATTTTAAAGAAAACTTCTGAAACATCTGTTGACCTGAAATAAAATAAAGAACTACATTTTGAACAAGTTATACTTCCTTATTTATTGTCATTATTTCCAAAGACCTTGTTTCTTGCTTCTTTTTCTTTTTCTTTTACTCCTGAGGGTAATGTCACCTAATCACACAACTGTCATTATAATTATACAGAGTTACACCCAGTTAGCTGATTTTTCAATCTCTGTCTCACAGATATCTCAGTTTCTTACTGCTGCTTCAAAATCAAGGGAAAACGGAAATTTACAACTGTCCACTCACCTAGTGGATCTCAACAGAGGGGACATACCAAACCGAACAGGGGTTACCTGTTGCATTTTAAAAACACCTGGGTCTAACTAGAGACTTAGGAAATGAAAGTCTCTGAGGGGGAAGCTCATGCTGTGTATTATTAAAAAGCTCTACAGGTGACTCTGATGTCTACCTCTGATTTAACACCACCCTAAGTTCCTCTGTCAATGATATTAAATGATATCTTGCTATTAAACGATATCATTCAAGACCATCAATGATAGTCTTAAACCCTAATTAATAAAATACTCTCTGGAAACTTTTTCCAAAATAGTGATGGATTGTACTTTTTATTTATAGTACCTTTAAATTTGCAGAATCAATGTATTTCTGCTTTTCACTTGCCAGTTGTATTATTTCAGCGTGATGAGCTTCAACAATTGCATCAACTTGTTTTTTAAAGGCATCATCCATACTATGAAGCTTTTCCACTGCATCCCTTAAAAATAAAAACCATATTATCGTTGTGCATAAAAATTAGGATTGTTTTTCTTCTTAGATGGAAACTCTTTTATTCATATTTTAATGGAAGTATAACTCCGTTAAGTAGCAAGGGCTATCTTGGGTGACTAAAGATATAAGCGGTTTGTCATCCAGTGGAATCTGTTAGTCACAACAGGGTAGGGTAACATCAATGAAAATGTGTTACACTTTCACCCTCTAAAAGTTAGAGTACTCTGGTTCTCATTTATTTTGAGTCTAAGGCTATGATTTATAAGCTCATTCACAGATGACTATTATCAATCTTTTTATTTCCCATGTGTTTGCAGTATGGTAATTTGAGAGGTATACACTATAGGAAGGTTTAAGTTTATGAATATGTATTGTATGTCTGAATTCTCTATGTTAATGCTTAACAGATAACACTCTATGTTAATAAACACATTAAATTGTATTCATGAAATTTTAGTGCTAAAAGTTAGAGACAAAAAACCAATTCCTTTCTATTAAATATGAATAAATTTATTAAAGAAGTTAAGTCCATAATGAACACATTTTCTCCTTTTGGTATAGCCCATAATAATAATGGATTGAACATCAGGTCCATGAATCAAGTCTTTTTTATTCCCAGTTGCAACACTTAGTAGCCATATGACTTAAGGGCAAGTCACAAACTCTGCATTTAAATTTTTCAACTAACTATAAAACAGGATAATCCTACCTGTTCTGCCAACCTCACAGAATTACTGCTGGGTTCAAATTAAGATACAAGAAAAAAATTTATATATTATAAAAGGCTATATAAATAAAATGTTTTTATTAAAATTCTATTAAGTCAAAAATCATATATACTAATCCTAGTCATAAACGCATTAATGTATAAAATCAGGTCTTTACTGTTTTGCAATTAAAACAATAATAAACAATGTAAGATATTTTGAAAACTATCAGGCTTTATGATTTATATTAAAGTTTAGGAAATGCTATTTATAGGAAATGATTATTTCTTTTAGGATATAAAAGACTTCAAATTGTGACAGACAGGAGAGAAAATTACAATAGGTTCCAAGCCAAGGACCCTGTATTAGTGCTGGTTGAAAGCAAAGTGGAACAGGGTCTGTTAGCAGACAAACAAGTAACTGTATTATTAATTAGAACTTTCTATAGAGTATCATATTTTTCCACAACAATTACTATGTGTCAGGCATTAAGTACTAAATAACTCATACAAGCCATATATATACATAAATATACATACACACAAAATTTAAACCTCACATCAAAAGTTTGAGGTAGGAACTATTATCTACATTTTATAGACAGAATGGAAGGAAAGTACTTGGCAAATAACTAAGTCCAACATGTGTTTAGCCCTTTTCTCTGTCCTTCTTTTTACATTATCTCCCCCATCCCAATTCAGTGTTTATGTTTAAAGATCTTCCACATACTTTAGGACTTAGTGCTTACTTTTGTAGTTCAATACTTTTGTCTCTTTCTGCTTTCAGTTTCCTTTCCTTGTTTTCAAATTTTTCTTTCACTTCTTTTACTTGCATTTCAAGATGACTTAGAAGCTCTCCTTTATCATGCCATTTCTGATTAAGCGTACTAATACAAAAAGAAACAATTTAAAAAATAAAACTGATTATATGAAATTATTTAGCTACATTTTATTTCTCAATAGGAAATACTATACACCTGTAAGCTTTTCTAATTTCTTCAAGTTCTAATTCCTTTACTTTCAACTGTTGTTTTAGTTTTTCTTTTCTTTCATTGTGTCTTTCCAGTTTTTCAATTATGTCATCCAGTTGTGAAGATTTTTCATCAAGTTGTTCTTGAGTACATTTTTGTATTTCAGTGATCTTTTCTTGCAATATTTTGATTTGTTCTTCTCTTTCTTGTACACACTTCAAGAAAAAAAAATCACTTTACTTTTATTAACCTTAAATGTCTCATTTCCTAATTAATTAGATATGGTTTAAAATTATTCTCAAAACTACACATTAAAAAAATAGAGGGGCACCTGGTGGCTCAATTGGTTAAGCATCTGCCTTCAGCTCAGGTCATGATCTCGGGAGTCAGGAATCCTGAGATCAAGCCCTGTGTTGGGTTCCCTGCTCAGTGGGGAGCCTGCTTCTCCCTCTCCCTCTGCCCCCCTGCTTGTGCTCTTTCTCTAATAAGTAAATAAAATCTTAAAAATAAATAAATAAATAAACTGAATGTTTACTGAGTGTTTTCAAAGAGATTTATAGGACATACGCTTAAGGCAAATACTTAACCGACTAAGCCACCCAGGTACCCCTACGGGACATTTTAAAATCACAATCCATAAGAAACATCACTACTACTTTAAGTGCTTTATTAAGAAAAATAAAATTTTTATTCCCTTAACATTTTTTATTTCAGTAAGTTAGGCAATTATCAGTCATAGAGGGAGAGAGAAAGAAAAGAAAGCAGCACAATCAAATTTTCAATTACCACAATTTTGCATTTGAAAAGATGATCTCATGAAAAAGAAACAGAAAGAAAACTTTAAGTGGATGACTGATAGAGCAAACACTGATATTCACAGTATATGTCATGGCATAAATTAAACTATTTCTACTGTGCTAAACAGAAGTGCTTTCTCCATCAGGATGAGCAAATACTTGACTTGAAAATAAAGTATGATTTTACCACTATTAAAATGTCACATAAAACAGGTTTTATATCTCCGAAGACACTTTTTATTCTATTTTCTATACCATGAGCCAGACTTTATCCTGTATTTACATACTACAAATCAGAGGATAATGAAAGATCAAAACCACCCCAGGCACTGTTAAAAGTTTGCAGGTACTATGCCTCATATAGGTTATTTATTCCAGTGAACATTTGTTTGCTTTATGTGGGCATGCCTGGATGTCTGGAGTAGCCCTGCTATATACCACCTACTGATATCAGTCCCTGCGAGTAAGAAAAAGATGAACTTGGTAGTTCTGATTTTGACTGTTTCCTCTGCCCCACCTTGCCCTTTTTTCCTTCTGGGAAGAAGATGGAGGCAAACGAATACTGGAAAAGGCTAACTTAAGTACCTATTCGTAAGTATTATAAGGAGGAGGTTCAGTTCTTCAGTGTGATATATATTAAAAATTCTAAGCGAAGATGTCAAGTAGTCTTGTAGTCCTGACCAACATCTGCATTAAAGTCAAGAATTGGGGGTGCCTGGGTGACTCAGTCGTTAAGCGTCTGCCTTTGGCTCAGGGCGTGATCCCAGCAGAGTCCTGGGATTGAGCCCCCGCATCGGGCTCCCTGATCGGCGGGAAGCCTGCTTCTCCCTCTCCCACTCCCCCTGCTTGTGTTCCCTCTCTCGCTGGCTGTCTCTCTGTCAAAAATAAATAAAATATTAAAAAATAAATAAAGTCATGAATTGTTTATTTTCTCCCCACAACTCTCTGAAGCACTTAAGAGTGAGCAGTCTTGCCACATATTATGGGAATCCACAAAAGCTATAAGAGTCTTATGAAATAATCCTATTAATAAAAAAGAATAACAAACATTGCATCATCAGAGAGTACTGTGAGCCATATATACTGAAAAGTACCAAAATAATATATGGGGAGGAAACAGAATTTAAAAAAATTTCTGCTTCTGATTTCCATAGTCAGAAACTAACTATAGAATCTATTTAACTGAAATTATCAAACTCCAAACTGAAAATCTCAAACATCATTATCATGTTCATTTGCCTTTTGCAGACTTGCTCCTTCAACATAAACTTTCAATCTGAACCCCTAGTTTCCCATGATTTTGGGCTAGAGACAAACCTGAGAAACAACATTATCAATAACAAACTTAAAAGACCTGGAGGATTTCTATTTTATGAATATCTAATTTAACGAGTAAGGGTCATTATCCATTTTAGGTATTAGCGATGAGGAATTTGCTGCTGAAAGAAATTATGCCAAACTACCTCTCTATGCTATATGATTAATTGAAAAGCAGCATTAATACTAATATCTTTGAGGCTAATGGAATGTTCTTTATAATAAATGTAGTAAATTGTGGGGGAAAAAATGATGGGCTGAACTTTTTTTAAAAACCAAAAACCTAAAACTAAAACTCTTCTGTGTTTCAGATCAACTGTTATCATTCATTACTAGTCATTTCCTTCCTGCTCTAAGACTGACAAGGCAGCAATCTTCTATGGAAGTATCTTTGTCAAAAACAATGTATTATACCCACAGTATCACCTGCTCTGCCTTGTGAAATTTAAAAGCAAATTACAAGTCTTTGTGTTTCATATTTAGCTTAACTCAAAGGACAATATGCTTGGCTAGATTTTTAAAACAAGAAAAAAGACTTATTGCTAAACAAAAATTTCAATGATTTTTCCCTGCTGCTTGGCATGTATGATATATATATTTGAAATTTTGGATATACTAAAATCAAATTTCAATTGAGGGAATACCAATGTAACTGTTTAGGGTGGTATAGTTCAGGCATTCATAGCTTAAACCTAGCTATGGATATAGCAACATGGTGATAAATGTGGATTTTCTGTACTTGATAAAGTTCTCAAGGAAGTTTTTAAAAAATGACTGAGAAAAAGAAAAATAAATCTTAGGCAGTTGTAGTTACTCTGAAGAATGAGTTCTTTAATGGGTGATAACCTCATCTAGAAGCTTCTGAACTTTTTCCTCCATTTTTATAACAGATGATCTCGTGAAGAAAATTTTGGAGATCAAATTTGATTCAGTGCTCAAGATAACTTTAAAAAAATTTCTCTGTAAATTTTTCATGTAACATACTTTGAAGCAAACAATTCTGTTAGTATCTCTATTAAGATAGGCCATATTGAAGAAGAGGGTAAAAAAATGGTTTCCCCTGGGAACAAGTATGAATCTTTTACAAACAGTCTATATTTTTAAATATAGCATAGTTGGTCTTGTCATAATTTTGAGATGTGATTTAGCAATATCAGAACATCTTAAACAATGCTCTAAAAGGATATTTTAAACATATAGAACATGAATTTTCTTAAGATTCCTAATACTTTATTGACACTATTTCCAGTTATTTCACAGGCAATAATATCATCCCATAAAATTATGAGGTAAAAGTAATTTAAAATTAATAAATAAAAGCCATACGGTCCTTTTAAAAGGCAAAAGGCATATATCATACAAGGAAACACATGACAATCTGTCCCAAATTCCACAACAGTTTGAATTCATTGAGATAGATATTTATTTGATAATTTGATCCAGTAATTTACAAATCTGCCACATGCTCTTTTCCCAAAATAAAGTATCAAACTTACAGCTTTTAATTTTCCAATGGTTTCAGTTTGGTCTTCTATGATTTTGCACTTAATTCTTAATGCATCATTATCACATTCATTTGTCTTTCTCAGAGACTCATTCTCTCTATATAAACTTTCAATTTGAGCCTCTAATTTCCCACGATCTAAGGCTAGAGATGATCCTGAGAAATAAACATCATCAGTTACAAACTTTAAAAGACCTTGGAAGATTTGTATTTTATGAACATCTAACTTAACAATGTGTAATACAGTAAATAAAAAGAAAAACTGAATAAAAAAACCAAAATATATAAAGCGTAATAGAAAGGAAAGGGGAAGAGAACCAAAAGGTCTTTTCCAAAACCTAAAACTACAAATCAAGAACAAGTAACTCAGACATGTAGTATTTAATTAGTCAAGTTATGGCATTCAAACAAAAAAATCATATTCAAGATTATTATATGGAATGGACAAATGGCAATTCTCCATTAAAACCAACATCTAGCTATTCATAATTTGTAAAGTACCTACAAATGCCAGAAAACAGGGTCTATCTTTTGCTTTATAGTGACTGGAAAAGAAAGGAGACTAAGAGTAAATTTACCTAAGCCTAAAGTGGTTTTCATTCATATACTACCTCACATTTCTCCATCAGTAACAAGGTAAGTGTTACTAACGATTTCAGAAAAAAACTGAATACTGTCTACTATACAAATAATTTAAAAGCATTGTATAAGAAGGAATTACTTCAATGATTTAGTCAGTTGTAGCACTGTAAAGGTATACCTGTTCAGAAATGTAACTAAATTATATTGGGAAGAAAACCAACAACAACAACAAAATCAGAGCTGTAACTTCCTAACTAGTGTAATAAATTCATAACTTAGGAGCCATTTCATTTGGCTGTTTGTCTGGCAAATGCCTGCTTATCCTTCCATATAAAATGTCACTTTCTTTTTTGGTATGTCTTAGGCAGAGTTAATAAGTCCCTCCTTTTCTCAATACCCAGATTTGTTGATTTAGAAGAATGGACTATTTCTGCTTTGAAAATTTGAAAATTTTACCATGTTGTGCCAGCTCATGTCCCCATACTTTTCTTTCTGTCCTTAGACCATAAATTAGTGATTCCTTGGCAGCTAGCTCAGAAATAAGCTGGACTTTTTCATGCTTGAGAAGTTCTATTTGAATACTCTTCTGCTTGTCATCTTCAATCAAGATTTCAAGGGTGCTGATTTGATTCTGTACATCCCCAGAAACATTGGGGGGGGGGAAGCAAAGTAATTATCACATTTAAGGCTTCTTTATTTTTTACTTTTTGCACTTTAGGAGAAAAAATGTTATTTAAGCAAATACAAGGTAAATGCTCCTAAATTTTACATCAAAAAAAGTTTTAATTTTATTAAAGACAGATATAGGTCATAAAAAGTCAAATTTTAAGAGACTATCCCTTTAAAAACTGAATTTTATTCTAGTATCAGTATCTTAAAAGAGTAACTATACATGGAATACTCAAAATTTCTCACCAACCATTTATATTAATAATCTAAAGGACACTTTCAGGAATTAAGTTCTCTTGGGCAAAATACCACTAATGTTTGAAACTGAGACAACAGCACTAAAAAATTTAAAAATTATTACAGCTAGGTATATCTAAAAACAACGATCACCACCACAAAATTATCAGCAATTTGCCTGGTGTTTCCCAAACTCAGGTTACCATCTGAGTATCACCACCACAATTTTTGCTGTATCACTGTATAACTGGCACCTATTTACTTAGTACATTTCTTAAATTCACTTATTTTACTTAAATACTATTTTAGTATAAGCAATACAATCTATGAAATCATGGTTTAATCGCCTAGTTATATTACTTTTCTCATTCATCTCAAACATATAATTAGAATTATTTAAAAGTCCGTAATTGCGCTACTTCTTAAAATCGTCACGATATACTTGAAACTACGACATAAAAAACTAAAAAGGAAATATGTTATAATGTTTTACCTGTAAATTTGCTGCTGTTTCCTGTTTCAATTTTGAAACTTCTGCAAGTTTTGTTTTTTGCTCCTTCACCATACAGGTCAGATCTTTAATTAAAGAGGAAGATTCATTTTCTTTTCGTTGAGCCCAAACAAGAGCATGCTTGCTCTTTGCTAACTCAGTTGCAACATTTTCAAAACCATCTTTAACCTATATTTCAAAATTGCATTATAAATAGCAGTTCTCCAAATATTTAGAAACTATTTGTCTCTGTGGCTGTGTTCTACTAAAACTATTTACAAAAATAGCCTAGGGGCTTTAGTTTGCCAATCCCTAGTAATAGAAGAATTCAGGCTGCCCAATTCCTATTCTAGTGCTCTTTACTTGACCATTTATAACCTCATTTAGTTTTTGCAACAGCAGTGAAGAGTAGCTATTATTCATGTGAAGAAACTAAGGCGCTAAAAATTTAAGTAATTTGCTTAAAATCATATAGCCAATGGGTAAATAGAGCTAGAATTCTAAAATATAGTCCTCTCATCCAACCATATCTTGCTGATTCTGTTCTCAATACAAAGCTAGATGCCAATTCTTACATCTTTAAATCTTCTGGCTTCAACAGTTAGAGCAATACGGAATTCATTTTCTAAATCCATATACTGTTGGTTTAATGTATCAATTTTTTCTTGGTATTCTTTTATATCTTGCTCATGCTTTCTTTCTTCTTTAGCTACTTCTTTAGCTAAGGCTTCCTGGAACTCAGCATCACTGAAAAACTCCCTTGTTTCAAGTTCTTTCCTGGAATGCAAAACAAATAAAAATCACAGGATGCTATTCACCTGGAAAGAAAAACTTTCAAAGTCTTTAAATAGTTGTTAAAATAGTCTATATTCTCTATTGTTAATTTAAAATCAGCTCCTCACTTTGGAGCAAAGAAACTGGCACAGGATGGTAGAGGAAGAATGTGAGTTTTATTTGAGTGTATATTCAGTCGTGATGGAGATAAAAGGAGTATGCCATATCTAAACTGACATAGTCCAGAGTCACTGTATGGCTTCTAACATTCTTTAGGTGCATTTGTAGAAGTCAAGTTCTACTTCACTATATCCTCTACTTTGGCTGAATCTTTGACATACAACTAATATAGTCTGACTATTACTGGTAGTTGGTTAATAGAAAAAAAAAATCAGTTAAAGTGTGAAATTATTCACCAATCTTTTGATATAATGGCAAGTTTTTTTTTTATTTATTTAAATGTGAGTTCATTCTTTAGAGTTCTCCACTATTTTTCCTGAGTAAGTCAAACCCATAATACAAAATCCATTATTTCTAGTTTTGGTTTCTTTAAACTAGAACAAGAAGTTAAAAGATATTTGTAAAGGAAATTAAGTGCAAATTTTAGATTTTTACAATTATCTCCCCCCAACCTTCTATAGTTGTTCTGCCCCTGCATATGATGACAATTTTTCCCAGCACATCAAAATTTAATTTATACATTAAAAATCTCATCTATGTAAGGGCAATCACAAAACTGGTTTTGGAACAAACACAATTAACCCATGGCAAATACACAATTCATCTGGTAGGGCAATAAGTAGATAACTAGCTGCAAGTGTTCAAATTATTGTGGATTCCATAGAACAGGACTGGCAAACTACAACTGATGGACCAAATCTGGCCTAAGACTCTTTTTTTGAGAAATAAACTTCTATTGGAACACAGCCATGCCCATTCATTTACATATTCCCTATGGCTACTTTTTTTTTTACTACAAAAATATAGTTTGGTATGGCCGGAAAAACCTGAAATATTTTCTATCTGGCCCTTCACAGAAAAAGTTCATTGACTCCTGTACTTCAGAGGAATAAAGACTATTAATTTAACAGGTAGTTACTTGGAGGTCAATTAAAACAGTTTTCTCTGTATTACAATGACCAACTTTTGGTTGGGTTTGGAAAAATATAAAATAAGCTTCATTGTTATAAGTTCTTACTGCAATAAAGACACCTCTTTGTTTTTAAACTACTAGTTCTTAATGTAAGAGTGATTTTAATGCATACATAAACATGTTATTTTTCATGAACTGTTAGATTTCACCACTGATCAATCAGTCCAATTTTAGGTAAAGGAGTAGGGTAGGGAGGAACCAAGAAACTTTTCTTTTTCTATTTTTAAATGTCATTATTTGGGGTGCCTGGGTGGCTCAGTGAAGCATCTGCCTTAGGCTCAAGTCATGATCCCAGGTCCTGGGACTGAGCCCCGCATCCAGCTCCCTGCTTGGTAAGGAGTCTGCTTCTCCCTCTGACCCTCCCCCTACTTATGTGCATGTGAGCATGTGTGTGTGTGCTCTCTCTCTCTCTCACAAATAAATAAATAAAAACAGGATCTTAAAAAAAAAAAAGCCATTACTTTCCTGATATATTTTTCATTTACCTGTGTTCTTGTTCTTTCAATGCAAGAAGTTCATGAAGTTGCTGTACTTGTTCCTTTTCTTGATGAAGAGAAGTTCTAAGTAAGTTTATTTCTGTATCGGCAGCGGCAGCTTTGAGCTCCACCTCTTGGATAAGTCGCATCTGAGTAAATATACACAATTACAGTATTTAGGTAATACTCTCCCTGCTTCTATTTTAATGTCAGGTCTCCAAAGAAAAGTGCCTTCTCAATAACAGGAACTGGTGACTAAGTTGATTTTCAAAATTTATTAAATTAATGATGCTACGGTCACATAAAGTTTAGCTTTAGAAGCATCAAACACACTAGCATTATCTATAGCTTAATTACACCACAGACCTCAATAATTTCCACTCAGAACGTATGAAACTGAACCACCCAGGCTCCCCAAAGACTTTTAAAACCCGGCTCTCAGAACACAAGCCTAACGACCTACAATATTTTCTACCAACTACTCTTAACAACTGCTTTGTGTGGGCTAGTCAGAAATAATTCTACGGTGGGGGGTGTGTGGCACGGTGTGTGTGTCTGCCCGTCTTGGCTGGCTCACTTGGTAGAGCATGTGACTCTTGATTCTGGGGTTGTAAGTTTGAGGCCCATGTTGGGTGTAGAGACTACTTAAAAATAAAATCTTCAAAACGAAAAAAAGAAAGAAAAGAAAAGAAAGAATTCCACAGGAATTGTTACATTTAATTTTTGCATATACCCTAATATCTTTTAAGTTTTCTCTGTAACATTATAATGTTTCAAGATAAAACTATGAATTTGTGCCAATTCATAAGACTGACAGATTAAAAAGAGAGAAGTACCTGTGCTGCTTGCTGCTGCCCTTTCTGCCTCTCCATTTTTTCTAATGCTTTTTCCAGGGTTCTTAAGTGTCTTATGTGATCCTCTTGTTGATCTCTTGCTTTAATTAATTCAATAGTTAGTTTTTTAATTTCATTTTGAAGTTTGTGAACCATAACTTCGAGTTGTACTTTGGAATTTCTCTCTTTAAAAATAATTTCCCTTAGCCTAAAGCAGAAATCAAATGTGGTTTTAAGTATATATTATGCATACAAAAGGATAAAAATTGTAGTTAACATTAAAGGTTACAGTAAAGAGGAAGATTTGAAGTATGTTTCAAACACTCATTAGGTAAAGATGATTGAAAAACAGTATAATATGCTTCTCTCCCATCCCTGACACTAACAGTGCCAAAAGGGAAAACATTCTATATAAATTAATGGCACTTTATCTTACATGAACTTTACTATTCAACAGCAAAACTTTACTGAACACCTAATTTGTTTCAGACACTGTGCTATGTATGGGCTTAAAAGCAAACAAGATGGACTAAGATAAAGCCTGTGCCTTCAAGGAGTTCAACATCTAGGAGAGGGAACAGACATCAATACAGTTATAAAGCTGTAAGAGAGAAATGATATATAAATAGATGACTGGAGGTCAACTTTGACTTCCCTATTATCTTCCCCAGACACAAAATATTGATCCTAGCCTTCTATCAGATAAAACCTTTGATTACAATCGAAACTCTTAACTACTTAAATTAAAAGGGAAAATTTATTGACCTACATAACCAATTCAGAGGATGGGGTGCACTATTCTGAGGGACCATGGAAACCATGAAGACCGTAAGGTTTCTCTACTTGTGATTCTCTACAGGCTGGTTTCCACTTCTCCTACTGTAGGGTTCCTTGTAAAGTATGAAGGAGAGAAGGAAAAAGCTACAAACATCCCTGGACGCACATTCTAACAGCTCCGAGGACCAAATAGAAAAGATTATATTCCTCTAGTTCAATTTAGAAGAGTTCTAGGAAAGGCTCTGATTAGTCCAATTTAGTTCATATGTCCACAGTATGCACCAATCACTGTAGCCATGGACTAAAGCATTAGGTTTACCCAGCCTGGGTCAGGTATTCATCTCTTGACCCATATTATAGGCAGGGAGGCAAATGATAATAGAATACAAGTCTAGCATTTGGAAATGGGACAACAAATAGCAAAGACAGCCTCATGAAGAAATTACTAAGCTAGGTAGCCACTCCTATGTGTATCTACTGTAATTTCCAAGCCATAACTGAAAAAAGTCCATATATCCATCAGCTTCTATACTAGTCATTTCTCCAATCCTTATCCTTACTATCTCTCCTCTTGCCTTTGAGAGTAGTCTCTGAACTGGTCTTCCTTTGTTTACTCTCTCAACTTCAGTTTGGTATACTATATGAAAGAATATTGGACTTTATTCTGTGGACTACATGGTGGACGGGGACAGAGTGGCTACAGATCACTAGAATTAGAGCAATCATCTAAGCAAGAGATAAGGGCCTAAACTAAGGTGACTGTCTGGGGATATAGAAAAGATAGCTGAACCTCTTTTAACAAGTAGAAAGAAAAAGATAGCAATACCAACTGGTTGTGGAATATGAGAACAAGAAACAGAGCAAAAAAAAAAAGATTCCTGAATTGCTAGCTTTGGTGGCTGACTGGATGGAAAACCATTTGTTAGGACAGAAAATGTAAAATAAGGAGCAAGATAAGTATAGTTATGCATATGCTGACTTAAGACACTTAGAAGCAATGTACACAAGGCATTTCTACTAGGTAATTACATGGTAAGATTTGTTCATCAAGTGGATGCCTGTGTGGCTCAGTCGGTTAAGCGTTGCCTTCAGCTTGGGTCATGATCCTAGGGTCCTGGGATTAAGTCCCGCATCAGGCTCCTTGCTGAGCAGGGAGCCTACTTCTCCCTCTGCCTGGCGCTTCCCCTGCTTGTGCTCGCTCTCTGACAAATAAATGAAAAAAATCTTAAAAAAAAAAAAAAAGATTTGTTCATCAAGGAGATTTGGATGACAGATAAAGATTTGGGAGTTTACAGATTAGGTATTAAAAGCATGACAGAGAAGATTCAGTTTTTGAAATAATATATATTCCCAGCATGGCACCTAGATGATAGACTATTAGGGATGAAGAATGCAGAATCCCTACCGAGTCATGTAAGGGAATATGAAAACATGTGAGGATCTAATGCCAAACAAACATTTGAGGTATAAATAAGTAGAATTAGGAAAGACCGATGCTGGATTTTCAAGAAAATAATGAATATGTAACATAGTAAACATGGACAACAATGGAGAGGTTAAGGAAGGATAAAGATGAAGTGTGCCCAAAGCATTTCGATTTAAATGGAATGTGGCTAGAAGCCCCAGACACTGGTTCCTCAAATATACCACTAAATGATACTTACAATACAGAATAATGCAAAAATTCATACACATACAACTAAAAATAAGAGAAAATATGTCAAAGTCTGGGAGAAATTTCAATTATAAGGTAAATAAAATTCCTAGAACACTCAGGGTTAGCCTCATAAAACCACATCTTTCTGGGGGGAAAAAAGGAAGATGCATTCTCCCTCTTCCGTGATTCAGGGTCACAGGGGCTCTATAAGTTTATTATCACACTCTATTAGCTACTTAATGACAATGAAAGTGCTGTTTTTCTGAGGTAGTCAGAGATTGTTAATTTATCCATCTTGTTCCTTTAGCCCTGTCTAGCATTTTCTTGTATCATAGACAGCAATTCCCAAAACATAAAAGGCAGGAAGTTGCTGGGTGGTGGTAAAAGGATCAGTAATAGTATAATGCATCGTAGCTTGCACAATTGAGAGGTTCTCATAGAACACATGATGGGTATTATAATTTTCCTTATAATCCGTAGGTATAAAGTATGAGAAAATCAGGGAGTGGGGGATAGAAAATACCACATGAGTACCACAATATTTTACTAGTAAAATGCCTAAAAGAACCTGAGAATTGGGTTGGGAGCTGTGTACATCAACTTACTAATGTATTAAGATTGTAGAAAGGAATTTATCCACTGTATAAACAGACAGGAAATGGAATTGAGAGCAACTTCCCAAACCCTATTTGTTGGCAAATACTAAATCTAGAAACACAGTGTTCATTCAAGAATAAGAGAGAAAAATCAACAAGAACTCTATGGAAAAGTCTTGTAACTCTTTGAGGAAAATAGTTTAGAAATAATTACCTACAGGAAACAGAAGATAAAAGTTACTGTAATTGCAGAAAACTGGTATTCTCACAGAATGGAATAAGACAAAATTTTATTAGAGAATACATACAGAAAAGAACAGATAAAATAGGCAACGGAATGGATAAGATGGAAAAGCAGAAATACCAGAATTAAGAAACTTGGGTTATCTGGTAACCAAAGCCCACGGTAGAAAACAATATGCAACAGAGACCAAATATGACTCACGAAGCTGAAAGAAGTTTGCCAATACCTATTCTTCAGAGAAACGAACACTTCACGGAAAAAAAAAAAAAAAAAAAAGCCAATCCCTGTCCTAGCCTTTTGCTCTTCTTCACTTATTACACTTATTTATCGCTCTAACATTTCCCAGCTTGAAGGCACAAGTAAGTGTAGCCTGAATCCTTCATTTACATAACAATTTTATAAGGCATTAAATCTTTAAATAAAAGTAGTTCAAAACAAACTAAAACCACATACATTGTTTCTGATCTTACAACACCTAGTGTAAACTAAGGTATTCCAGTTCCAAGTTTACTATTCTTTGCACTAGCCGAGATCTTTCGGTTTACAGTCTTTTCCCTTACCTATCTGTGGTGAGTAGAGCCAGGCTATGAATATCTTTTTTTTCATTTGCATGTTTGTGTAGTTCAGCAATATAATCCATAAGTTTCTTTTCAGCTTGTTCAGCTTTCCATCTCTTCTCTCTTTCTTGGTCTAGTTGTTCAAGAAGTGTCTAGAAGAAAATAATAGTGTTATATGAACCTGTAAAAGTGACCTAACCTCTCATTGCCTCGATCTTCTCATTCATAATACAGGAATAACAGTTATCTAATTCAAAGGGCTGTGGTAAGAATTAAACAAATTAATGGAAGTAAAGTATATAAAACAGTGCAGAACAGTGCATGGTATGTAACAGCCACTCAATAAATGTTAGCTATTATTATTGTCCTAATGATAATTATTATTTTTCAAACATTAAAACCACTATACTTGAGAACGGGGTAGGAAACCAATGGCATGAAAGATTTGAAACTGTTAAAAAAGCAATTATACTACTGGAAGAACAGTGCACATTAGAATCAGAAGTGTAACTAGCGCCTCATAAGTAAAACATGCAAGTTAATATTAGAAAAATATAAATCAATGTGTACTAAAAATTCTTAATAGGAGAGTTACTAAGGCAAATACTGAAGAATATTTAAATTCCCGAAGGCCTCTCTGGTTTTGTTTTTGTTTTGTTTTGTTTTGTTTTAAAGTAAGCTCTCCGCCAAACATGGGGCTTGAAGCCCTTCTTGAAGGCCTCTTAATCTGGGATCCGTGCATCCAAAACTTGGTCTTAGCAGAATCCATGAAAATCTTGATATTAAACATATTTTTTGAGTGTGTATAAAAGTTTCTGAGAAGACCCATAAATTTCCTTAGCTATTTAAAAGGGTCTGAGAACCAAAAGTTTTAAACCACTGCTTTAAGAAATAAGAACATGAAAATTTTGAGGGTTTTTTTCTCCAAAACATATAACAAGTGAACCTTACCTTAGATAAATGTGTAATTTCCATTCCTTTACAACTTACAAAAATATACAAAATCTGGAAGTCAGGAAGGGAAAAAGAACCCAATCCATCACCCCAGTAAAATTACATTCAATATTTTTTGCTCATAAAAACATGCATTATTTTACTGGGACTAATTTCATATTTAAAACTAAGATTATTCACATTCATTTTTTAAAAAAAAATGTCTCTCTTTTTTTAAGTAGGATCCACTCCCAGTGTAGAGCCCAATGTGGGGCTTGAACTCACCACCCTGAAATCAGGATCTGAGCTGAGCTCATCAGTCAGACACTTAACTGACTGAGCCACCCAGATGCCCCCTTAATCTCTCATATCATACCCGGTAAGTGGTGTCTTCTGAGCTACTGTTGTCTACTTTAATGATTTCAGTCTTCTGTTCTTCGGATTCTTCTAACATATTACAGTTTGCTAAAGATGATCTTACATATAAATCTTTAAAGAAAGGTGGTTTCATTTTACGATTACAGCTGCAAAGAATAAAACATAGGTAATAACCCAAAGAAATTTATTTATACTAGTTTTCACAACTTAGGTAATGACAGTCTATCAGTGAAAGGGATCCTTTTGTATAAATTTATATAAATATACTGAATAAATTTGAGCCAACAAGGCTAAAAAGTCAAATCTTTAACATTAGAAAAGAAATAACACTCTGAGAAAGCTTAAAGGAACAAGCCAACAGTATTAACTTCTGTCCGTGTACCTTATTTGAATTTCTAAAACTAAAACAATTACCTCATAAAAGGGTTGTTGTTTTTATGGTGGTGCTTAATAGTCTGAATAGTTTTGGAATAATATGGGATTTTTGATCTTCGAGGAATTCTTCTATTACATTCTTTTTTATTGCCATAGTCACTTTCAGAAGTCATATCTGTATCTCTTTTTGGTCTGATATCTTTCTCAGGAACATTATCTATTAAAGAATCAGAAGTCTGGAATAAAAAAACCAACAAAGTTTGTTAAAAGTTCAGTTCAGTATAAAAGATTTAAATGTGAAATTTCCTAAAACATTATGACTTTTTATAAGATTAAAGGTTCATAAACTAGGTATGTTTAGAATTAAAAACAGGGAATTCAGCTTCTGGTATGGACGAGTTAAGTTCCTATAAGGTTGACTCTCAAGATAGCAATGACGAGCTCTAGGAAAAATATAAACAAACAACCATGAAAAAAAACTATCTGGAGGCCTTGGACAGTGAACAAAAGCAGGCTTATTCTAGAGAGGAGCTGACACTTGGAAAAAATGACCAGAACAGGGTGTTTCTGTTTTTACGGTTTTTCACTAAAGAGCTTACCACAATCAGCAGTACATAGGGAGTTCTAAAACTCAGGTAGAAAAACCATGGACTTTTGGGCCTGAAGAATCACTGGACAGTATAAACTGTAAGAAGCCCAGTACAGGATAAAAAAAATGAACTGCCGCCTAAGAGACAAACTTATAGTTTAAGTGAAAGCAAGTTAAGTGCTTGCTATGACAAAAGCATCAACATTCTTTGGAAGGCTATAATAGCATCTAAGTCTTCGCAACTTAACATTCACAACGTCCAGGATAAAATCCATAATTACTCACTACAGGAAGAACTAACAAAGTATGACCTATTCTCAATGGAAAACACAACCAATGGAGACCTAACTTAAGAGGACCCCAATGTTCAAATAAGCAGAAAAGAACAATGGAATATTACTCAGCTATAAAAAAAGAATTATATTGCCATATGTGACAACATGGATGGACCTAGGGTATTTTGCTAAGTGAAGTAAAACAGAGAAAGACAAACACCATATGATTTCATGTATAAGTGGAATCTAAAAAAGCAAAACAAATGAACAAACATACAAAAAACCATAAACAGACCCAAAAAACAGAGAACAAACTGGTGGCTGCCAGAGGGAACGGGATGAAGGGGCGGGCGAAATGAGTGAAAGAGATTGGAAGGTAGAGGTTTCCAGTTATGGAATGAATAAGTGAGAATACGGAATATAGTCAATGGTACTGTAATAGCATTGAATGGTGACAGATGGTGAGCATAATATACAGAGTTGTCAAATCACTATGTTGTACACCTGAAACTATGTAACATTGTTTATCAATATACTTCAATTAAAAATAAGAACTTTAAAACAGTGATTATAACCATATTCAATGATATAAAAGAAAATGTCATGAATGAAAAGAAAAATTCAGCAGAGAAAAAGAAAATATAAAAGATGGAAATTTTACAAATGAAAAATACAACACCTAAGTAGAAAATGGCTGGTCTTAAGAAGAGAATGAGATGATGAAAGAATAAGTGTACTTGAAGATCAGTTTATTAAAATTATTTATTAAATTAATTATTAAAATTATTTAAAATGAATGCAGAGAAAAAAAAGTTGATAAGATGTACAGAGTCTCAGGGAACCGAGGAAGAGTATCAAAAGGTCTAAGTGCAATCTGAGAAAAGGGAATATGGGACAGAAAAATATTTAAAGTGATGTCAAAAATTTCCTAAATTGGGTAAAGACCAATTAACAGATTTAAAACACTCAGAGTAGCCTTAAGTAGGATAAATATGAAGAAAAGTATCCTTAAGCACAATGTTGTCAAACTGCTGAAAACCAAAAGTAAATGTAAATTCTTGAAAGCAGTCAAAGAAAAATGACACATTATATACAGGAAATCAAGGATTCTAATTAATGCTGACTTTGCATTCAAACTTTGGAGGCCAGGAGACTGTACTAAAAGAAAAAAAAAAGCTGTCAATATAGAATTCTATATTCAGCAAAAAATGTCCTTCAAAAAGGTAAAATGAAGAGAATCTGTTATTCTCAGATGTCCTCTACAAGATTCGCTACAGGAAGTTCAGGCTGAAAGTCCTGGCTGAAGGAAAATAATACTACAAGGAAATTAAATCTTCAGAAAGAGAGTATCACATATGATTTATTTTTATTTTTTTAAAAGATTTTACTTATTTATTTGACAGAGAGAGAGCACAAGCAGGGGAAGCAGCAGGCAGAGGGAGAGGCAGAGGCAGGCTCCTACTCTTCAGGGAGCCCAATGCAGGGCACGATCCCAAGGTCCTGGGATCATGACCTGAGCTGAAGGCAGATGCTTAACCGACTGAACCAACCAAGCGCCCAGCATGTATGATTTATACACAGGTAAATATAAATAATTTTTAAATTTTTTTTTAGTCTTAATTCCTTTAAAGCAAAAATTAAAACATTGTCTCTGGAGTTTATAATGCATCCAAATGAAATACGTATGGCAGCTATAACAAAGTATAATAGATGCAAGAATTCTACATTTTATATGAAGTAATATAGTAAAGAAAAGTCTATTTTTAGAGCTTTCACACAAGAAATAAAGTATGACTAAAGAACCAAATACAAATTAAAATTGGATTATAAAAAATACACAACAGAAGATAGAAAAAGCAGAAAAATGAATAAAAAAGTGAACAAAAAGCAAATAATGAAATGGTATACCTAAATCCAACTTCATTAACGATTACAGTAAATTTCAATGGACTATGGACTCTTCAAAAGGAGTGACAGCCAGGCTGAATTAAAAAACAAAACCCACCTATATATAAGACCTACTTCAATATAAAAATGCAGCAAGTTTAAAGTAAATGGATGCCACAATGAGCTACCACTTCATACTCAGTAGGATGGCTATATTCAAAACCACATATAATAAGTTGGTGAGGATGTGGAGAAACTGGAATCCTCATACAATGATGGTAGGAATGTAAAATGGTCTGGTCATTCCTCAAAAGGTTAAACACACAGTTACTATTTGACCTAGCAATTCCACTACTAGATATATAGCAAAGAGAAATGAAAACCTAAGTTCACACAAAAGCATATATATGAATGTTCACAGCAGCGTTACTCATAATAGTCAAAAAGTGGAAATTACCCAAATTAACCAATCAAATGAAGAATGGATAAAATGTGGTATATCCATACACTAGATTATCTTATATTTAAAAAAATGAAGTACTGATACATGCTACAGAACGGAAAAAACCTGAAAACATTATGCTAAATGAAAGAATATAATCACAAAGGGCCACATATCGATGATTCCATTTACATTTACATGAAAATTCCAAAATAGGCAAATCCAAATAAAAATAAAATCCACTAGTGGCTGCCTAAGGCTGGAGGAAAATGGTAGTGACTGCTACTTACGAACCACTGAATCGTATGGTAAGTGAATTATAGTTCAATAAAGCTGTTATTAAAAAATAACCTGACTGATGGAAAAAGATTTATCACATAAATTATAAGCATAAGAAGGCTGAAATGGTTATATTAATATCAGATGAAACAGACTTCAAGACAAAGAATACTTCCAAAGACAAAGAGGAACACTTCATTAGGAAGACAGAACAGCCACAAACATGTGTGTGCTTAATAACAGAGTTTCAAAATATAATAAGAGTTAAGAGAATTAAAGAGAGAAACAGACCAATCCCCACTCTCAGATGGAGATTTGAATTTTAACATCTTTCATACAAGTGATAGAATTAGACAAGTACATTAAAAAAAAAACAATTATCAGCAACTGACAGAACTAGATAAAAAAATCAGTAATGACATGAGTTATCTGAAAATACCATCAGCCATCCTGACTTAACAAGTATACAATAAACATTCTGTCCGAGTGCACGAAGAACATTCACCAAGATAGACCACAAGCTGGGCTATAAAATAAGTCTCAGTAAATTTAAAAAGACTAAAATAATCTAGACTGTTCTCTGACAAAATGAAAGTAAATTAGAAGTTAGTAACAGAACATATCTAGAAACCAAAATACTTGAAAATTAAACGAGACAGTTCTAAATAATCTTTGGATGAAGGAAGAAATCACAAGATAAATTAGAAAATATTTCTAGGTAAACAATGATGAAAACAAATGTATAAAAATTTGTGAAATGTAGCTAAAGCAGTGCTTAAAAATATTTACTGGTTTAGATGGTAAATTAATTTAAATTAGAAGACAGGTCTAAAATCAATAATCTAAGCACTTACATTAAGAAGCTAAAAAATGAAGGTAAGTAGAAAAAATAATAAAATGTAGAAAACAATAATAGAGGAAAGAGAAAGCAGATAAAACTAACAAAACTGATCTTTGTAAAGAGAAACAAAACCTTTGGCTAAATTTTTAAAAAAAGATTTTATTTATTTGAGAGAGAGAGAGCACAAGAAAGAGAGCAAGCAAGCACAAGCAGGAGGGGGAGTGAAGAGGGAAGGGGAGAGGGAGAGGGAGAGGGAGAAGCAAGCTTCTCCCGGATGACACAGAACTCGGTCCCAGGACCCTGGGATCATGACCTGAGCCAAAGGTAGACACTTTCTTTCTTTCTTTTTTTTTTTTTTTTAAAAGATTTTATTTACTTATTTGACAGAGAGAGAGATAGAGCCAGTGAAAGAGGGAACACAACCAGGGGGAGTGGGAGAGGAGGAAGCAGGCTTCCAGTGGAGCAGGGAGCCCGATATGGGGCTCGATCCCAGGACCCCAGGACCACGCCCTGAGCTGAAGGCAGACGCTTAACGACTAAACCACCCAGGCGCCCCCAAAGGTAGACACTTTATCAACCAAGCCACACAGGTACCCCACCCTTGGCTAAACTGACCAAGACAATATATATAAAATAAAAGAGAGAGAGAGTGAGGACACAAATCATCATAAAGGAAAGGCTATCATTACAGATCCTATAGATGTTAAAAAGACAGTAAGAGAATATTAGTATCAATTTTATGTTGACAAATTACATGAAACGGACAAATTAAAAAGCACAACTTATCTAAAGCAACACATGATGAGACAGAAAAATGAGTTGCCTTATAATTATTAAAGAGAGTGAATTCATCATCACAAACCTTCCAGGACCAGATAATTTTACTGGTGAACCTTATCAAACATTTAAGAAAGAATAATTCCAATCTTACAAAAATTTTTTAGAAAATAGAGGAGGGGGCAGGTTTCAACTCATTTAGGTAGGCAACATTAACCTAACATCAAAGATGC
This sequence comes from Ursus maritimus, assembly GCF_017311325.1. Classification (NCBI taxonomy): domain Eukaryota; kingdom Metazoa; phylum Chordata; class Mammalia; order Carnivora; family Ursidae; genus Ursus; species Ursus maritimus. The sequence continues at coordinate 32,707,634 of NW_024427107.1, read as the reverse complement.
TACTATAAAATAAAAACAAATATCCCTCATGAGCAAATTGTAAAAACCCTTATAAAATATTAGCGAACTAAATCCAAGCATATATAAGAGATCATTTATCATGATTAAATGAGGTTTTATCCCCAAAATGCAATGTTTGTTTAACATTTGGAAACTAATCAATGTAATTCATTGATAAAAGTGTATACATCAACTGCAATGAAAACTTCATGTGTACTCCTCACACAAGTTAGCATTCACCTAATTTTTTTTTTTTAAGATTTTATTTATTTATTCAGAGCAATGAATCATGTTTTCTCCCCCAGATAGCTAGACTCCTATCTTTGGTTACAAAGTAGGAAGAATTATTACCATAACTGAGTAGGAAGCATGCCGGTGGAAAGAATACCAGATTGGGTATCAGAGATTTGGGTCTGAAGCTCAACTCATACTATTAAAGGACACTTAGATAAACTCCTGAGTTTCTTTTCTATAAAATAAGAATGATACACTAATTCCACTAATTCCTAGCTACTTAACTGGGGTGTTGTGAGAATGAAATGAGGATGGCATAAAAGAAGCTGCAAAAAGTTCACTTCAAATTTAAGTTACTAAAATTAAATCTAAGTTCTGACATTGGTAGAAGAATCAGCCATTAGAAAAGACCGATGATGAAATCTGAGGAAATGGAGAAGTCTAAGAGCTCAGTGACATGTTATCAATGATGTCAAAGAATGTATAGCCTGGCATTCTTATCCCAGTTCTATTCCCACTTACCTCTGTGGCCCAAGTGAAGTGTCTAAGGTTTTCTGGCACACAGAACCCTTACAGCCTTATTCATTAACTGCCCTAATGTAGACTTTTTGTTTATCTAGCACTGTTATCTTAGTATTGTAACTGTAACAGTTCAGAATTATTAAAAACCCTTTGAACCATAATTCCACTATTAGCATTTTCTACTCCTCATTAAGAAAAAATTTAGAATATTAAAATTTAATTACAAATATCTAGGTCAAACTGACATTTGATAATAGCTCCTTTGGCCTGTACCACAGTATCTCTACCCTATACCCAGGTAGGGGCTAAATAATAATCCATTGCATTCTGAGAAGTGTGGTGCTTTAGAAAACAACTGTTATTGTAGATCACAGTCAAGAATGCTACAGCAAAGGTTGGAGACCCAGACAGCAATAAAATCTAGGCACTGTAGTCCATCCACATAATTCAAAGATTCTAAAGGCCAGTGTACCAGTAGCTGGGGTAAAAAAGAATATCTCAGGAAAGTACAGATTAATTTGGTGAGGGTCTGCTGTAAACAGAAACTGAAGCAGGAACTATGTAAATTAATCTGTCATTCAGCTGTAAGTTCTAGAAGTGGTTTTGATCATTAAACAATTGAAGATAATAGAGGCCCAAAGTAACTCACGTATCCCCTATGTTTATAAACGCTGAGTCAGAAGAGTTCTGAGTTTAAGGTCAAAAGGTCAAAGGTAGGTGGGCAGAAATAATGTGACATACAGAAGAAAGGAACTACATAATAACACTGAAGGACAATAAGGAAAATGAGTGAAAAAAGTATGTTATCTTTTTCTGCTACTACTATTACAAAACAGAACCCTATTTCTATAAAGAAAAAATATATATACACAATAGAATGTTAACTATAAATTGTTTTGCTTAGCTTATATGCTATTTTTATTTTACATTTTCTTAACTACTTTTTTTCCCCAACAAACACTGCTTAGAAATACAGGAAAAATAGTTACTTCAGTGAGAAGCTGTAAAATTTGATCATCTAATTTCTGAAGTTTCATGTCGTTATGAAAATTGTTTTCATGATTAACTTTCTCCAGCTCAGAAGATGGACATATAGATATAAAGGATGTCAAACCAGTATCTGTTGGTGATGCAAACTGATCCAAGGGAGCTATCTCATCGATGGGTGGTGTTACCACTGGCATACTATCAATTATCTACAATACAGAAACAAACCAAAATCTTTTAAATTTATATTAATTAAAATTTGAAGATATCTTTTATATTAGAAAAAAACAATAGCATACCTCATCTTCACTTATATTTAGGGGAGAATCAGAAGAAACTAAATTATTCAAAAGACCTTCTAAGCACTGGAGGCGTGATGAATTTATTTCTGATAAATTTACTGGCTCACCAAATATGTTCTTGCAGTCTAGTATTCTAAGCTGTGGCAACGTCTGTAGCATAATTGCTCTGTACCCTTGGAAACAAATCATTCAAAATGAAAAGTCAGGCATTAAAAAGTTAATTATTTCTCAAATACACTAAATTTATCACCTACCAGATACATCACCTGAATGATAAAATTAGTCCTGGAACGCAACTAATAAACTTGTAATAAAAGCTACTTAGTCCTTCTCTAGTATGTAATCGTTAAATTTAAAACAAACAAAAACACTGCCCACCACCCCTCCCACATAATCCTCCTGGTGAAGATCAGAAAGTTAAAAATCATTACTGCTACATTTATCTTTCACAAAATTACTTTAAAGTTACAAATGCAAGATACCAGTAAGTTTATTCCAAACAGAAAGCCAAACATGTCTTTTATTTGTAATATGATTAGTCTAAATATAAATCAGGATAATGTGGGTAACAACCAGAAATTCAGAATTTTGTTAATGAGGCCTTAAGTATCAGTAAAATTAAACGTCCCCATCTTTCTCCCTTAAATTAGATATGACTAAGATTAAGGTAAGCAATCTATCAACTATTCAAGAGTATGTTTATTTTCCCTAAGTACAATTAAATATGAGAAATTTGACAAATTAACATTAATTTGGTGTTTAGGCTAAAAGAAACTTTGCTTAACTGTAATGTTTTATAGTTTAACTTTGCTTAACTATAATGTTAAAACCAAGTATTTCTACCAAAGGCCAATGAAGTGGTTGGAAGAACTCCAAAAGAAAGAAAGAATCTAGCAAATCAATATTAGAAATTTTGAGGGGAAAAAAGTAATTTTAGTATTAAGTATTCCTTCAATTCTAGGGGGAGGGCAACCGTGTTGAAATACCTCATCAAATAAAGTGAAAAACAAAGGCTCAAACTGTAGGAACCAGAGATTCTTAAGACAAATTGTTAGGGAAAAAGTCCAAACTGGGTGAGTAGAGAAAAGAAAAATAATGTTGTTTTAGAAATAAGGCTCCTCTCCCCTGCCCCACCAAACAGGGTTTCCCCAGAAAACTGAAGTCTGTCCTGATTCTTAGGTAGACTCTGTATTATATGGCCTTAGGAAAACAGTTCATCTCACATCTATTATATTCTTCTGTGAAATAAAATTATCAAAACAGGTTTCCATTCTGGGAAAAGCCTTTATACAGCTGCATATTAATGACAGAATGGAGCCAACTCTGTAGCCAATTTCTATTCAAACTGATCTTTAGAATATATATTCATATTCTACATTTCTATCTTATTGCTTGTTTAAGCCATTTGAAATAAGTGATAATAATAAGAAATAGTAGTCTGGTCTGCTTTGTATTTGCCAACTTCAGTCATTCTAAATTAGATCAAATGGCATTTTAGCAGCATCTTCTATATATCATATTGTTTTCTTCCTTACAAAAATCATTTATTAATTTAACACACTCACAAAATTTAAAAGGTACATAGGAGGGGCGCCTGGGTGGCACAGCGGTTAAGCGTCTGCCTTCGGCTCAGGGCGTGATCCCGGCGTTATGGGATCGAGCCCCACATCAGGCTCCTCTGCTAAGAGCCTGCTTCTTCCTCTCCCACTCCCCCTGCTTGTGTTCCCTCTCTCGCTGGCTGTCTCTATCTCTGTCAAATAAATAAATAAAATCTTTAAAAAAAAAAAAAAAGGTACACAGGAAAAAATTTTCCTAATATTTCCTGATTCCCAGCTACCTTTTCCACCCTTTCTGCATTTCCTGATCCCTAGCTACTTAATACTGGAGTTAGCCATTGTTATCAGTTTTTGGTATAGCTTTCTAGGTATTTTATATATATAATCAGAAAACACACACACGTTACCCTTTGCACACAAATGATAATCCATTATATGCAATGTTTTCAGACTTGCTTGCTTTTTTCCTATTAATAGTGTATCTTGGAGATAACTGCATATTAGTAGCTAAGGATTTTATATTCTTTTTTTATGGCTGCATAGTATTATACTATTTAAGAATAGATCATAAGTTTGAGGCATACACTTATCAAATATAAAACTGTCTAAATAGAATTATCTGTTCATCCTGTGTTCTCTTAACCTCAATTTGTCTTAATAAAATTGTCTATTTGCAATTATGTTTTTCCAAATATATAATAAAAAGTTGCAAAGCTTAAGACAAAAGGGTCATAAACACCAGTTACAGGAAACAAAGGAGCTTTGAATATTAACTGTTACAAAGAGTATTAATTGCTCATACCTGGTACATGACAGACAGGGTTATCATCTCCATTTTTTTCCAAAATAAGATTAGTCAAGAAGTTCAATCCTACCACACACTGAAGTAGGTGATGGATACTATCTATACAATTGCTATGTAGGTCAATAAATCTAAGTTTATGTTTAATTCCATGAAGGGGAATCAAACCTGCAGTAAGGAAAAAAAAAACTTTTGATGCCACTGAAGTCATTTTTCCAACAGCTAATTAAAAATAATTTTTATATAGATTAGATTTTAAGGCAAAGAAGCAGCATTAGTAAGAAGTTTCTGTAAACAGCTACATCTAATAAACAGGGTATGAGTAAAGACATTTGTTGTTTTGAAGAAACACAGGTTTAGCATTTCTTTTGAGGCCCTAGCCCAGAGGTTGCTGGTCTCTGGTTCTCTTCAAACAGAACATATGGACCTCCCAAGGTCAATGCATGTACTTCTATGAGAAGAAGCATAAGGCAATGGCTTCGGGCTCTCAATCAACACATTATTTTTGATTAGCAGACATAAGCAAACCCGGCAATGCCCTTCAATTTTATTGGTTTGAGCATAAAATACAAATAGCACCAATTTGATTTAGTTCCCTGGTAGTAATTCTTACATGAGTTTATCTAGAGCATGGTAATGCTAACAGCTAGGTTTGCAGCAGAGGTTACTGGTGCCTGGTACCACGTCTCCTTGACCAGCCTCTGACTTCAGCTGCAGCTGTGGTCGATGGGGCCGTGCATGCTGACAGTTTGCCCCACTGGAACACTTCATGTTTCTCTTTTCTTCCCTCAGAACTCTCTTCTAAAGTGGAGCTTCTGAGAGAAGGCACAGCCTGGAAATGTCAGGGGGTAACACCTCCAGGGGCTATTCTCAACAAAAGGGGAATTGTCAGGGAATCACCTCCTCCCTTTTGGAAGGACTATTCTGAGATGCACTCTACATTGTTCCTCTTCAGGTTTATTTTACAGTTTGCTTAGTTTAGTACTCTCTATACACAAATTCAACCTAACCCCCCCCCCCGCAATTTCTTCAACCTGACTGGAATACTCTTCTCTCTTCCATCTTTATTGAGCTACCTTCTACCTCTCTAAGGTTCATTCTTTTCTTTTGTTCATATTCCTCATCACTAACTTCTACTCATCCCTCATGTCCTCAGAAAAGTCTTCTCTGACAACTGTCTACAAGATCAAATTTCCTATCATGAGTTCTTATAAGCACTCTGCAATTCTTCTTAATTTAATACTGTATTTCTAGGTCCTTGTTCCACGTTACTGGTTCTTTCCCTTAGGTTTTATGTTCCTTTCACTTTTCAATTCTAAGGCTCATTCCTGGTCTCCCCTCTCTATTCATAAGCTATGCAGAACCTCCTACAGTTTCATGGTTACAAACATCATTGATGTGCCAAATCTACAATTCCAAACATGAAACACACCCCTCAAACTGTGCCTTACACAGGTTTAACAGGGTTTTCAAATTTAAGACAGAATCCTTACTTCTCACCCCCTCATTTCTAAATCTGTTTCTCCCCCAATCTTTCCCATATCAGGAACCAGTCCCACCATCCACCTGTTGCTACAAAAAAACCTCAGTTAATTATCTTCGATTCCTTTTTTCTTCATTTCCTTCTCTCAATCCATCAGCAAGTCCTATGAACTCTACCTGCAAAATATACTCATTTGCTCCTCTACACTATTTCCACCGTAGTCCAAGTCTCCACCATCTCTCACCTAGACCACTGAAATAGCTTCCTAACTGGTCACCTGACTTCCACACCTATCCTCCTAAAATTCATTCTTCACTCACTCAGCAACCAAAGTGATCCTTTAAAAATACATATATGTCACTTGTTTAAAGCCCTCCTATAGCTTCCTATTGCACCTAGAATAATATGAAAACTTTTTTTACCCTGAGTATGAAGCTGTGATCTGGCCTTTGCCTACCTTCTCATCTCTTTTCTTAGCACACTAACCCCTCATTTGCTATGCTCTAGCCATTTTACCTTTCTTTCTGTTCCTTAACATGACAAGGCTGAAGGTGCCTTAGTGTCTTTGCATGCACTTACCATATACACTGCCTTTATTTATTGAACACACAAAATATTATCATTCTAAGAATTATCTATTAAAACTTACAGGGTTGCCTATTATATTTTCTTCATATTTATTACAATCCGATGTGAAGTCACAAAAACGCGCCCTTTTAGGTGTACAGTTCAATGTACATAAAGAAGCATATACAATTGTATAACCACTACTATAACTGAGATACAGAACATTCCATCATTCAATCAATGTGTCCCATCTTCAACCCCTGGCAACTAAGGATCTGATTTCTGCCACTATAACTTGCCTTGGTCAGAATGTCATATAAATGAAATCATAGAGTGCATCCTTCTGTGTCTCACTCCCTGCACTTAGCCTAATTCTTTTTAGATTTATCCACATTGCTGCATATATCAATTGTTCATTCCTTTTATTGCCAAGCAGTATTCCATCATGTGGGTGAATCACAATTAGTTTGTTTACTAGGTGATAGACATATGGATGGTTTCCAGTTTTGGGAGATTATAAAGAATCATATAAACATGATTATATAAAAAGCTATATAATCATATAAACTTTCATGTACAGGTTTTTGAACAGACATGTTTTCATTTCTCTTAGGTAAATACCTAGGAGAGGGACTGCATGATTATATGGTAAATATATGTTTAACACTGTAAGAAACCTTCAAATTGTTTTCCAAAGTAGTTGTTCCACTTGCCATTCTCCTCACAATTTGTGCCAGTTCTAGTTGCTCTATAACCTTACCAGTATTTTGTATTACACAAATTTTAAAACTACTCTAGTAGGTATGAAGTAGATCTCATTACAGTTTTAATTTGTATTTCCTTAATCACTAAAGATGCTAAATATTTTTTTTCATGTGCTAATTTTGCATTTAGATTTCTTCCTGGGAAGGGGTCTGCTCAAATCTTTTGATTATTTTTGAGGGCTTGACATGATCTTATTTTTTTTTTCTTCCCCACTACATGTAAGCCCTATGACAAGAACCTTATCTGTTTATTTTTTATCACTACAGAACAGTATTTGATACAGTGATCTTCAATAAATATTTGTTGAGTAAATGAATGAGTAATCTTATCCAAGATTCACATTTTTCAGATAAGGAAACTGCATCCAAACATTCATAATCTTCGCTCAACAACACACAGCAGTGAAAGAGCTAGGGTTAATACTCAATTCCAATACTTTCACATCTTTGGAGGAAAAAGTTTTAAAAAATTAAAATATCTTTGCTATTGCAGCTTAACAGTAGGGAGTAGATTGCTTTAATTTTTTGTGTATGAAACACCTGGCATAGGCTAGTATTTTTCTAGCATGGGTGAAAAATAAACACATGAATAAGACTGTTTGAAATATTGACAGGATTATGACAATAATTAGAAGAATTCTGCCTGTTCTAACAGATAATTCTAAAAATAATCATGAAACTTCGTTCATTTTATTAGTGTATCACTTTAATCAACTAAAAAATGGTAAAAATGTTTAACCTTCATAGACCTGCTAAAAGTAAAAAACAAAATTATCTGATCTTCAATTTACAATATAGCCTTGGGAATGCAGTATGGCTCAATATGCTATATGATCCAATATGGTAGCACTAGTCACATGAGGCTTTGTAAATTTAAACTAAAATTCAATTACAAATTCAGTTCCTCACTGAGCAAGCCACATTTCAAGTGCTCAAAGGACACATCTGGCTATTCGTTGCCATGTCGGACAGCATAAAGATTTAATATTTTCATCACTGTAAAAAGTTCTATTGGAACTATTCTTTATATAATAGCATATCAATCAATTATTTAAGATTAAAACATTATTTTCCTGAAGTAAGTCCCTCCTATCCAAGTTTTTTCTATTACTGATCACCTAGTTTGTATTCCTATTTTTTATTCAGCCGTAGCTTTGGCACCAAAAAAAAAAAAAAAAAAAAAAAAAAAAGAATTATGACTGAAGCACACTCTCTAGATGATATTTTTGGTCAAAAACAGGATTATTCAGTTTTCAGCATGTTGAGCTTAGCCTAACTCATCACATGTGGCAAACATTCAGCATTATAGAAAACATAAGATTATCTACTTACCACTAAGATCATTTATGTGGTTATAAGATAAATTCAGTCTAGTCAGATTAGTTAATGCTTCAAGTCCTAAAATCAAATAAGATAAAATAAAGCCTTTACAGAATTCAAACAACTATTTAGAACTATATAGTATTACAATACTATTTCAGACAGTTTTGAAGCAAATCTGTAATCTAATAAGTGGTATTTTGCAAAATACTTAAAGAATTGTTAACTTTTCTAGAAGAAAACTTTTCTGAAGTAAAATTTAAGGTCAGCATTCAAAAGTTTATGATAATATTTATTCCACTCTTTTAGGAAGAAAAGTGGACTAAATCATCTTCCTTATGCAAAGTATCACATGAAAATCACTTACAAACCTTCTATTCTTGTAATCAAATTGCAGGACAAATTTAAAGTGCATAGTTTCGTCAGTGTGTTTAGCCCTTCAATTTGATTTATTTGATTAGATGACAGATCTAAGTGTTGTAAATTCCAAACATGATCAATGGCTTCGATTTTTGAGATGTTATTGCAGTGAAGATTGATGGCATGAAGGGATGAATCTAAAGATAACTCTGATATGCTACAAGAGAAAATATATATTATCAAAAGCAAGTAAGAAATGGATTTAAAAATTATGACCAAATATAATTAAAATCAACCAAACAGCATGTAGATGGTAACCATGTGCTCTACTCATTCCATAATGAAATCCTTCCTACCCGTGGTAGCCTTTTAACATCTTATAAGGTACAGTGCTTCTTAACACTAATCGGTATTTTGGACCATATAGATAAACAAAAAACCCACTCAAGAGAGGCCAGTGACCCTGGGTCATTTCTCCCTTCTATAAGCAACCAAGTCACCCGCATATAATGAAAGCTGTGACAATAAAGGCCCTGGAATCATAATACCCCAGTTCAAATCTGCATTCTAATACTTTTTTTTTTTGCTAAATTACTTGAATAAATGAGTTAACCTCTCTAAGCCTCGGTTCCCTCATTTCATTTAATTCTCACAACAATTCTAAGCAATTGGCATAAGGATACTGAAGTCTGCAGAAAATAAATAACTTGTCCAAGTTCTTGTAGTTACTACTAGAGGCATTATAAATCCATATCTGGCACTGGAAAGTAGTTTATAAACTTACTTTCTTTACTGTCGGCAACAGCTATTGAACCCAGAATGTAGTTGATTTCAAAAGAAACCACTAATTACTATTTCTAGTGAAAAAAATCCATCCTCCCTTTTATGCATTTGGAATGCACCTCCCCTAAATAGAACTCATCTCTTCTTTCTCTCAAGTACTGCCATTTATAACCAGAACCTCTCCTAAAGATGGTAGTTCCAGGAATAAAAACTACAGTGCATGCAGTTCAGAGGTGCCGGATGGAGGGACAGTGGGGAATAGGGACACACAATGTCATGGGCATCTGTTCAATGTTCTGTAGCAGCTACCACAGAGGAAACTTAACTCTGGCAGCAGAGAAGTGAGTCATGGAGTAAAAGGAGAATAAGGGATTCTGGTGTGCTTTCAAATTAGCATCAATAATCTCAAATTCAAAATTAAAAATCAAAACACTTTAAATATGCCATAAAGTCATTCAGCTCCTCCCTTAGACTTCAGAATGAAGCACACAGCAACGTGGCAGAAAAAGACAAAGCATTTGTAAATTTGAAACTACCAATCTCTAAATGTTTTTGAAATATTTTCCAATTACCTAGCTACTGTCATTTACTGAACTCTTTGTGCTATTAACACATGCTTTTAATGACAGTCATTTATTTTCTGACACATCTCAGTTTCTGGAAATTAGTACTGTGCAGATAATGTGGTACAGCAGAAAAAGCAGAAAGTGAAATTAGCCAGAAATAGGTTTGAATTTGAACTTTACTGCTCACCGGCTGGAAGAAGATGGGAACACTATTTGGATCCTCTGAAGTCTCAGATTTGTCACTTGTAAAATTACTACCTTGCAGAATTATTGTGAGGGATTGTGATAACATGTATAATACGTACACATAGACAGCATTCAGTAAATGACATCTATTATTAAGTATAAATGTAAATATGCCTTTAAAAACCATCTCCCTGGGGTCCTCTGGCAAATTTGAGATCACGATCAAGAACAAGATGGTTTAATTATCAGCAGCAAGGTTTCGCATAGAGCAGGGCATGCCACAAAGGAACAGCAAGTGCAAACGCACAGAAAGGCCTACTATGGAACTGCCTGTAGATCAGTACGGTTAATCAGAGAGGGTAAATGGAGAAATGGTCAAAGATTAATTCTGAAGAGGTGGGCAGGGAACAGTCAGTAAAGCAGAATCAAGAACCTAGTACGTCATGCATAAATTTTGGCTACATGAAAGAGGGAAATGGTTAGCTAAATATGATGTTTAGCACTCCCAAGAAGCATATGGATATATATATCATAGTGCTCTGCGAAGGAGAAATTAGAAGGGAGGCAAAGAGAACTGAGGAAAACCTAAAGAAGAGCAGTAAACCTTCGCTCTACGGTTGCCAGACATACCATAGCGCCACTTTTTGTCAAGGTAAGAGAAAGAGCAGAGGAGACCAGATAGAACCCGAGAACACCAACAATTACAGAGCAAGCAAAGGAAGAATAATCAGTAAAGAAAGAACCACTGAAGACGAAGGATGGCCAAAGATTGGCAGAGAATGCAGGGCAGTTTCCAGGCTCTCAGAAGTCCAAGGAGGAAAGGAATGAGGACTCGATGGACCTGGCACTTCAGCAGAGCAGTTCCGGCGCAGTACGGCGGGAGGAAGCCAGAGAGCGTTTGTGCGCGGTCTGGGTAAAGCTCGGCTCCCGCCAGGGGAATGCGCGGGCCGCTCCTGGCTGCGGAGCGCCCTTTACCTCCGCAGGCCTTTGTCCATGAAGCACAAATCCCCGCAGCTGCTGTCGCCGTCTTCATTTTCGACCTCCGCCTCCACCGGCGCCTCCATGGCACCGGCGACGGGGACCGTGGTCTTAACCGGCGCCCAGAGCTGGGTGGGAGAGCCCGGAACACGCCTTCTGGGTGAGCGGAAGTCCAGTCCGGGGGGGGGGGGGTTCGCCCCCCCTCCCAACCGACAGCCGGGCACTTTCCCGCCTTGACAAGTGCCGTAAAGCGGGAAGACTGATTTTCTTCCCCAAGGGCTTCCCTCCCTTTTACGGTAGCTACGGCGCTATTCTTGGGACTTGCCGTAAAGGGAAACATCATCCCGTGTGTGTGGTTTTTGGGTAAAGAATCGGTCTTTCATGTGACGCTCTCCTGTATGATTTTTGCGTTGTAGGCGACTGACTTCTGAAGGGGATTTAACAGCAGTTAGTCTTTACAAAACTGTAGTCATACATACCTGTAAGTTATTCCCCCACCGGCCATTGCACCTACCCTTGATTTAGTAAACATTTATGAGATGCCTTATATATGCCTTATACTTGCCTGTGACATGAGGAATAAGTTGAAGTCCATTCTCGTTCTCTGGAAGCATTCACAGTTCAATGGAGGAAACAAAGAATTGCCGTGCAACAGGGTGAGTGCTAGAAATAGCCCAGGAGCATTTAAGCCAACTGTATAGTGATGTGGGTAGTGGGAAAGTTTTCTAAAAGGTATTAGTGACTGAGCAGAGCCTTGGTATGTCAAGGGGAATTCTGCAAGTGAGTGGCATTCCAGGTAGGAAAACAATACCGGCAGAAGGTGGAAGAGACCTGGTTAGATTGTTCTCTAACTCATGGGAGTATTTAAAAATGCAGGGGAGCCTCACTGGCTCAGGGGGTAGAGGATGACTCTTGATCTTAGGGTAGTGAGTTCGAGCCCCACCTTGGGCATGGAGCGTACTTTAAAAAAAATTAAAAATGGAAAAAAAAGGTATGTCAACTCTGAACCTGTCACTATCTTGAACTAAAATCTTTGGTGGTCTCTGTTAGCAGTCAAATAAAGGCCTGACTTTCTATCCTAATATTGAAGATATTTCCAGACTTTAAATGTCATTAGTCTCCTATTGTTTACCTATACCTATCACGTTCTAAAATTTGTAGCCACAATTCACTGTTTCCTGTAACATGTTCTTTGCCATTTGTCTGCGCTTCTTCCAATAAGAAGTAGAGATAGAATCACCTTAGTGGCTTCTTGATTCTGGGCTTGCTTGTGACTTTTTTCTTTGGCCAATAGAATTCATTTAATGCTAGTGCTGCCGGGCCTCAAGACACCTTGCATGCTTCTGCTCCCTCTCTTGGAAAACTGGCTGACCTGCTGTTTGAACAAGCCCCCCTAGCCAACTGGAGGAGGAGCAACTACATGGAGCAAAAGCAAGTCACTCTAGTAGAGGATGCACAGATACATACCCCAGCCCGGAAGTGCTTAGCCAAACCCACCCCAAGTTGCAAAATAACAGAAATGTGAGCTAAATAAAGTGTTTTGTGTTAACACATGTAGGATTAGATGATTGATAATAGTTACTGATCTATGGGTGAATATCCATTAAAATAGAGATTTTCAATGGGGATAAGTATTATAGTCTTACCTAAAACAAATAACTGATATAGGAAACAAATTATGTTGTAATGTTATTAAATGTATTGGCTCTTTCTTCCAAAGTCATGGGCATTATAATTGATTAATTAAAATGTTGATTATTGTTAGTGGAGTTCAAAAATTGAATTACCTTAGCACTTAAGAATTGATTATTTATTTATTTTTTAAATATTATATTTATTCGAGAGAGAACGAGAGAGAGAGCACAGCAGGGGGGGAGGGATAAACAGGGAGCCCAATGTGGGGCTTGATCCCACGGGACCTGAGCCGAAGGCAGACACTTAACTGACTGAGCCACCCAGGTGCACCAAGAATTGACTTTTTTAAATGATAGTTCGATACACTAATATTACTATTGTTTGCCTGTTTTTTTTTTTTAGCACAAATACTTAGAAACTGTGGTTTTGCTTCAAAATTCTTTATTTGCAAAACAAAATTTGTTAAATAAGTTTCTATAGGAGACTTCAGTTCTCAAACTCAAAGAAGCTATCTTTAATATTCTAAATAATACGTAAACAACACTTTTCAATTACTACACTCTGTTGTTCTATATTTTTAAACAGAACTTCCATTTGACTTGGACTTGCTTTTCATGCTATCTATAAAGTATTTGTGGGGTGCAAAATGGGTAATATATTTGAAATCGGCCTTACTAGTTTGAGATCAGGGATTAGATAGGCAGTCAGAGGGGTCAGCAAGATAGCATTGTGGGGGAGGCAGAGAGAATAGTATCTATTCTGGAAATGATAAGTTGCTTAGATAGACTGATGTGTGGTGAGGGTGTGTGTGCACATGAGAAAGCAAAAAGCGAGGCTAGAAAGTTAGGCTTGATTCAGATCTTGGAGAACCTGCAATGGCCAGTTTGGAAGTTGGTATTTGTTGAAGGAAGGTTGTGATGGGGTGGCAGTGTGGTGGTTGCAAACAGTTATGAGTGAGGTTGGTAAAGGATGCAAGAACACAAGACAGTATTTAAACAGGGAAGTGACAGGATTAGATTTGTGTTTTATGACATTATCTCTAAGAGACTGAGTGAAGGCTGGATTGGAGAGAGATTAGAGGTGACTGTATAAATTAAGGAGGTTGTTGCATTAAACCACATGAGGAAACTGGAGGACTCTACAAAGTCCCTAGGGGTCTGAATGATGAGAGGAGAATACTTGAGAAGAAGTTAATAAGTTAGATTTTACAAGCTTTGTTTACTGATTTTGGTGTAGGGTATAAGGTAACCATAGTTGTTTCTCCTTTTTTTTCATCTTGATAGTTTTTGAGTATCCTTTAGTGCTTTACTGCATTCCTGTAGGATCAAAATGTAATGGTGGTATTACATTCTGTAATTTGACTTTTTTTAAAAAAAGACTTATTTTATTTATTTTAGAGAGAGAGAGAGCAAGAGAGCAGGTAGGAGGGGCAGAGGAAGAGGGAAAGAGAATCCTAAGCCAACTCTGCACTCAGCCCCACATGGGGCTCTATCTCCTGATTCCAAGATCACAACCTGAGCAGAAACCCAGTGGGACTCCTAACCGAATGCACCACCCAGGCACCCCTACATTCTGTAGTTTGTATTTGTTTTTTTCTATTAGAATCTACATAGCACTTTTATGCTAATTTCTCAGACAAGATACACAAGGCTGTCATTTGGCTTTTTAATCATCTAAAATATAAATAAGCTTTAAAAGACGTAAAACCCAAAGCTTTTAAAATTTTACAGTACCTTTATACATACAGATCTCAGTGCAGAACATCAGGTCAGTAGTGTGGGCCCATAAAATCAATCCTGTTTGTGACCTCTGGCCTTGAAAAATTGCCTTACTCATGAATTCTAGTCACTTAGTTGTGTATACCACCCCCTCCAAACACATGCTGTGCTTGTACATCTTTCTGTGCCAACCAATATATACAACCTTTTTGTAATTTGTGTTTTGTTGGTGTATTGCTTTATCCAGAGTATTTGGAGAGTAAGTTCTCAGAAAATTGAACTTTCTGGATATCTGGACTTCTTTCAGATGGAACTAGTCCTTAAAATTTTAAATTTGGTGGAATATTTTCTAATATATTCCTTATGCTATCCTGCATTCTTAAATTATATCAAGTATAATTTAATATATTCTTAAAATCTTATTGTCATAAAAATTTACTGTATCATATAAAAACGTAATTTTTGGTATTAGAAAATTATTTTTCTTATGAAAATATTTGCTAACTATGGAAAATGTTGAAAAGTATAAAAAAATAAAATTGCTCATTATCTTAGAGAAAGACACTACTATTAATCTTTTCCAATATCTCTATTTAGTCATGTCCATGCATGTACATATATGTGAATATGAGTAGTAATAAAATTCATTGTAGTAAAATTAAACATTCACTGGATTACAAAGAAATTACAACTAATTTCTAAAATATATGGGACCAAATGGGTTCAGAGCAAATCTCTCCAAAATGTGCCACTTTGGCATGCAGACTGTTTTGAGCTGAAGGCATTCAAGACCCTATCAAGGCTCAAGATAACATTTTGCCCCTCCCTTAACTACCTAGAAGAATCTCAATTGGAGGAGTCTTTCCCTGAGTAAGAGTTGTAGAGAGAGAAATTTTATCTGAATGACCCATCTGTGTGGCAGGGCGAACATCTAATTACCATCGTCTGCTTTTCTTATTGCCCTGAGCATTAACCACCTCCACCCCTTTGCCATTCCTTAGTTCAGGAAGACATATAGGCCTCATTTTTTTTCTTTTATTCATTTGAAAGAGAGACAGAGACAGAGCGCAAGCAGGGGGAGAGGAAGAGGGAGAGGGAGAAGCAGACTCCCCGATGAGCTGGAAGCCCGACATGGGGCTCCATCCCAGGACCTGGAGACCATGACCCTAGCTGAAGGCAGATGCTTACCCATCTGAGCCACCCAGGCACCCCATATGTGCCTCATTTTATTGGGTTCCCATATATACAAAATTAAATTTGATTTTCTTCTGTTAATCTGTCTCATGTTAATTTAATTCTTAGACCAGCTGGAAAAACCTTTGAAGGATAGAGGAAAATTTTTCTTCACCAGCACTTTTGGTGAGCCAGGGAGACCTCACTGGCTGGGCACTGCTCATTCTGAAGCTGTTGCAGTTGAAAGATCCTGGGACTTCTGGTAGAGCTGGCAGAAGGTAAGAATTCTTACCACATCAGACTCCTGGTCTCTACCTGCAGAGTCCGGTAGAAGCAGAGTGGTGAGAGTCCTTTTTTTTCCTTTTCTAAATGTACATTAGCAGGAGAAAATATTTGTGGAACTAGCTCTTTGGCTTCAGTGACTGGTTATTCGGTGTGAGTTACTTTTTGGTTTTTATTAATCCTTATCCTCTCAGAGATGGTCTGTCCGCTTGTCATTTGATATCCTGAGAGCTTGGCTTTTTGACAAGTGAGAATACTCTTTTTGGTCTCTGGCAACTGGAGGATGCATGCACTGCTGTGCGTCTGGGGGACAGCCCTATAGGCTATGGATCCAGTAGTTTTCGTCCAACTATGTCAGCTCCCAGGGGAATCTGTCATAAGAGACCCTAGTCCACAAGGGCTTTTGTCATCTCAACCTTTGTTACTGTGTTAGTGCTGTGAAAAATCCCATTCCAGTAGTG
Organism: Ursus maritimus; assembly: GCF_017311325.1. Taxonomy (NCBI): domain Eukaryota; kingdom Metazoa; phylum Chordata; class Mammalia; order Carnivora; family Ursidae; genus Ursus; species Ursus maritimus. The sequence goes on along the minus strand of NW_024427107.1, from coordinate 32,690,955 downwards.
CCTGCCCAGCTTCACAGATTAGCAAGTCTATGACTGGAGGCATCTCATGTTTCCCTGGGAGACTACAGACACCTTTCCCCTTGCACTGAAGGCCTTTGCTGTCTTAGACTCATTTTGAGAGTGAACTTTTTGAATCATGGGGGCTACATCATCTATACCTACTCCAGGAATGTTTCTTGAGTCTGTGGTAAAAATTTATTCTAAATCCGGAAAGCTATCTCCAGCTTCTGGCCTTCCTATGTAATGTCCTTTGTGGATAAATCCTAGACCCCCACCAAAAGAATTCATGTCTCCTGGACAGCAGCTGATCTTTTCAGAAGTTTCTATGAAATTTAGAGGAGAATTAGAAAGATCATTGGTTATTCTTTCTCATAGAGGAAAGAGATGACCAGAATTTCTCATAGGCCCTCCTACAAATGATCAGCTAAAGACTGATTTTCAGTGGCTGGTAGAAGAGGAAAATAAAATTTCACAGTGCCCCTTCCTTTCCAAATCCAAACCCAATGGCTATTGATCCTTTCTCTCCCAGAGATAACTATTGCTTTTCTGCTTGTCTCATTTTGTCTATCTACCTGGGGCATGCAGGTTGTTGATTCTTTTGGCTATTTTTGACTGTATCTTGGGAAGGTAGTATTCTTTGCACCCTCTTTAGGGACTCCTCTTAAACCAAAGGAGGGATTACTCAGTACTGCCAGAAAAATTTGCTATTTGTTCTGGCTGAAAACTGACAAGATATTTAAAAGAATTTTTAAAAATAACTCCATAGTCAAAAGTTGGCCAGATTGGAAGCTGATATTTAGAGCTGATAGGAATTTTTTTAGGCTTTTTTTCCTAAGCTAAAAGAAAACTATATACCCAGAAGGAAAGAAGCAATTGAGGATAATAAAGTTGGATAGATATATCAATTTATGATTTAAGGTACAACCCAATATTTTGAGGAATTGAGAGCAACTGTCCTTATCTTATAAATCTTTGCAAAACTAGAAATATGGACCCAGAAAAAATTCAAGGTCAATCTGTCTTTTTTTTTTTTTTAACCAATCCCNGTAAGTCAGTTAGAGAAAGACAAATACCATATGATTTCACTCATGTGGAATTTAAGAAACAAAACTAATGAGCATAGGGGAAAGTTATATATATATATGTATATATATATATACATATATATGTTTGTATATATATGTTATATGTTGTAGATGTTTGGTATTTTTCTACGGATGGTATATTGCCAGAATTTGTAGAAGAGCTCTGTATAGTTGGTTTGAAGGCAAGCACTTGTAAGAATTGCCTACTCTAAAACCCTCAAATATAAAAACTAACCCAAATGTTTTTTAGTTCACATGAGCTAGGATCAATCTTTAATGAATAAGAGCTAAATGAAGTGTGTTGGTTTAATTAAAATAGACATGCTTTTAGAGTTATCAATATTAAATATAATACTTTTATTGTACCTGGGTTTACTACCCAATTAAGTTTGTATTATATTAAAAAATTGTTATGTTTATTATGTAAATATTATGTTAAAATATTTTAAACAGCAACAACAACAACTACAAAAAACAGTTTGGGAGAATGGATGGCTTTGTCTGATGTCTCATGTGAGTAATCTGAACATAATTGTTAAGAGCAATTTAATTGGATAAATGCAATTAAGATAAAAAGGTTTTTTTTTTTCTAAGATTTTATTTATTTATGACAGAGAGAGTGAGAGAGCACAAGCAGGGGGATCAGCAGAGGAAGAGGGAGAAGCAGGTTTCCTGCTAAGCAGAGAACCCAATGTGGGGCTTGATCCAGGGACCCTGGGATCAGGACCTGAGCCAAAGGAAGATGCCCAACCAACTGAGCCACCCCAGGCAACCTAGGATAAAAAGTTTTTAAATGAACTTTTAAAATAGTTTTACCAAACCTTTTTGGTAACTTAAAACTTTAAAGTTGCTGAGTTAAGTGATCAGTTAAGTTCAATTCATTGAATATCTAGATCATTTCCAAATAAGATGAAATAGTAAAACTTTAATTACTGAATATTGGTTTATTTACTTTTGAATTCCTTATTACAGAGAAACTAAGGATAAATTTGGGTCTGTTGGTAAACATATTTTGTGCTTTATCGAAAGTTTGTACTATGGAGAAGCACATGGTTCTAGAAATTATGAAAAGTATTCAAAAATTTGCCAATTTAAAGAAATCTGGTATAACAGTTCACAGTTGCTTACTTCTTAGTTTTCATTAGAAATTAAGGTTTCTAAGAGTTAAGGATTCTAATAAATGTAGTTAAGACTACTATAAATAATAAGGGAAGCTTCTCTGTATGCAACGAGAATTAAGATGTGTGTTTTTGGTAAGAAAATGTATAAAGAGTAGAAATGCTTTTTTTTTTTTTTGGGTTAAAGAAAAAGAAAATAATTTTGTCCTAAAGTGAGGTTGACTATTTAAAAAGAGAAAGCATAGGACAAAATTTGAATGTAAAAAAGAAAGTTGTAGAAGGTTTCTGGAAAGGGGGTTTTGGAAAGGAATTTTATGCATGGTCAGTGAGGTGAGAAACAAAGGCAGAAGAAAAATTATTAAATTTCCTTACTACCTACAGCCTTATTGAAAGTCCTTGAAACAGGCAGAGTGACCTTCCTCTAGGAACTCAGCCGCCAGGATGTTAATACTTTGCTAAGGCAAAAGGCAATTTTATCCCAACCCCAGGATCCTGTAAGTTTACTTTAACACATAAAAAATTCCTTTGGAAACTTCCTTTATCTCTACCCCCAAGATACATGTTAGCAATCCACCTCTAAGCATATGACCCACTGATACACATCTGAAGGGTCTCATGACTTAGGTTTTATTAGACAGTGATAAACGACCTCTTCCCTACTATAGCTAGCACCCTCAAGGTCATGGAAACCTTGCTTCCAAAATTCCTTAGAGACTTACGCCGACTTACGCTATCCCTAACCCCCTCCCAACTTGAAAGTATAAAATGGGCCACTCCTCATGACCCTGGTGCAGCTCTTTGTGCCCACAGGTCCTGTCCCCGTGATTTAATAAAACCACCTTTTTGTACCAAAGACATCTCAAGAATTCTTTCTTGCCATCTTCTCTGGACCTCACCTACATTATCAGTCAGGACTGGCTAAGATAGAAATGAATTTAATTAAGTAAATGAGCTTTAGTATCAGAAGTACACTGCTGCAAGTTTAGGATTTGGTTTTTCTCTCTGTTAAAATGACAAAGTTTTCTCAGATTATTGATCTACTCCTAATAAGAAATTGTAAACAAAGGTTTTTCTTTATCTTTAGTGTAATCTGCCTCAAAAAAACAAAGATTCTATGTTTTGTCTTTATCATGTCTTTGGTTACTTAGGAAAACTGAATCTTCTCATGTTAAAAGTACTAAGTTTTGCTAACAACTATGTAACCTTCTGTATTTGCCTTTAAAATCTTTTATTGCCACTTTGGTTAAATAGATAATTAAGTATTAAGTTTTGTAATGATCTCTGATCTTATTTAGTCAAGAACTTGAAAACCTTTTTCTAAGGATGCCTGAGTGGCTCAGTTGGTTAAGTGTCTGCCTTCAGCTCAGGTGTCCTGGGATCGAGTCCGGGGAATTGAGTCCCACATTGGGCTCCTTGCTCAACAGGGAGCCTGCTTTTCCCTCTGACTCTGCCTGCCACTCCCCCTGCCTGTGTTCTCTCTCTCTCTCTGTCAAATAAATAAATAAAAATCTAAAACAGACAAGAAAACCCTTTTTTAAAAAACTATTTTTGACAAACTTCCAAAAATCAAGTTCTAACTAACGTCTTTTTCATTTAAAACTAACTATTGAGATATGAGATATTCCAGAGGGTCCCTGAAACACCTCAAAAGATTGTTCTCTCGCCTCATAAAGAGATATTTTAAACTAGCTAAGCTTATTTGGTATATTAAGTTACATGGGAAGCATTGTCAAATAAATAATGATAAACTCTTGCAGGTTATATTGTGTGGGTGAATAGTACTACTATAACCATTCTAGAACATATATGAAATTCTTAAAATTTTGTTATCTCCTGATGTTTTCACTTGTACTTCTAATTATTGAAGTGTTGTATATCACAGAAATAACTGCGTTTCCCTGTCAAGTCCATTATAATGAATTCTCATCAGTTCTCTAATGATGAACATTTTTTAAAAAGTCTTTTATCATTTACAGTTATTGTTTTACTGTAATGCTTCTACAAAATGTTTCTTGCAAAAGTGCTTCATCCTCAAGGAGATTCATGGAAAGGACTTTTTGACAAATACAGGTTTCTGTTAAACTTAAGGTCATATAACTGAACTCGGTAAGAATTTCCAGAACTGGTGGGAAAACTGGATTTGAACAGAAGAATTAAATAACAAGGGACTGAATGAACTGAAGAAGAGGATTATAATTTTTAGGACTTTTTATTTGAAACATTGCTGGTTCTCTAATGTTTGGTTTTTTAGATTTAAAGAGACTTTTTCTCTTAAGCTATCAATGACTTACAGCAATTTGGTAACATATACCTTTGTAAACAAATAAGAAACATTTATCTTTTTCTCCTTACTTGATCCCTCCAGAATTTGGACACTGTCAGTGAATTTTCTTATTTTCATGGCAATATACGTGTTTGCACAAATTCAATAAGAATGTGTTTTTTTCTGTAATAGGATATAATTGGAAACATCGGTTATATTGCCAAGACTCCCCTAGATCGTCATTTTTTTAAAAAAGATTTTATTTATTTATTTGACAGAGAGAGAGAGCAAGAGCGTACAAGCAGGGGAGCAACAGAGGGAGAGGAGAAGCAGGTTCTCTACTGAGCAGGGAGCCTGATGCAGGGCTTGATCCCAGGACCCTGGGATCATGACCTAAGCTGAAGGCTGATGTTTAACCAATTGACCCACCCACATGCCCCTACATTGCCATTTTTGACAGGGATTCATAGACTCAAATATGGACCAGACAGCTTTAAGGAACTAAAGTTGACTTTACAGAGCCAATGAAGCCCCTTGGAAAAATCAGCTTGGTACCTTGCTTCCTGGGTTCCCAGCAGCCTCACCAGGTGAGAAAGGAAGGTCATTTCCTGGCAGATGCAGGAACCTCAGGATATTTTGGGGACCTTGAGAAGAAGGAATTTACCCGAATATCTAGATATTGCTGGCAAGTCTGATGGCAAGTATTTGGTTTGGCTTCTTAGCCTCAGAGGGTGTTAAAAGTTCAATCTGACAATTCCTTATAAAAAAATTCTAGCAAAGTAGATTTAAAAAGAGCCTATATGGTCATTCACTCTTCTTGCTGCACTTATGTAAATAATCAGGCCAAGGTTTTTTGAAACCAGACTTACTTTGCAAACAAATTAGTCCTAATTTGTCTATCTTTGGTGGAAATGAGGGTGATTTTAGAGAGAAAAATCAGGTTTCAGTAATATACCTTTGTGGATATTAGAGTGAAGTTCTCTTGTCTTTGAGGGTTTGTGTTTGCCTATGAACTGTACTGGATCTTCAATTCTGGTTTCTGCAAATATCTGGCTAAGACTCTCCAAACTAAAATTTGCAATTTTCTTCCTTCCTTTTGACTTGGAATCATTGAGAACTAAAGCTGCCCTTTTCCCTGATGTCCTGCAAACTGAAGCCAGATGACATGATATTAATGTCAGAGAAATCATCCCAATGGCCCAACAGCGATCTTTGTGCCTGTTGCTGTATGGGCCACTCAGAAAGATCACCAGAGATTCAAACTTCAAACCAGGAAGATCTTTCAGATTGCCACTGTCTGCCATTACTCTGTCTGAAGATGCTTCAAGTCCGACATCTAGAAATCTTCTCACTGGCAGCACTCAGAATTCAGACACTGGGTTCAAAATTTGCTCCAACCATTAACCTTTGTTTTTCTTTTGTTTCCATAGAGATGCCTCTTATTAATTACCTGATTGCTTGCCCAATATAGGTCTAATGTTGGGAGCCCAGTTGCAAGACTGCCTCCTGAAATGAGATATAACTGTTTAACTCAACTGATCTATTCTCAAGACTGAGGCTGGTTCATTGAGATATGGACTAATCTGTCAGTTTAGCCTCTGGATTGTGAAACTTCTTTAAAATTTCAAAGGTGGGTCTGAAGGGATTTAGAACAAGTCTCCCCAAAATGCACCACTTTGGCATGTGTACTGTTTTGAGCTAAAGGCAATTGAGACCCTGCCAGCTCAAGGGAACCTGTTGCCTCTTCCTTGACTATCTGGAAGCCACGCAGCTCAACACCAAAAGAGATCACCTTGGCCTCTTTCAGAGGAAAGAGTAGAGCATGCCACAAAGGGCTTGGCCTATCTGGGAGCTGTCGGAGGGGCTGGTTCCCGTCTCACCTCACATGGCTCACCAATGGAACGGCCATAGTTCATGAGGGCAGCTAAGAACAAAGAAAAACGGGAAGGATGGCTAGCTGCATGCCCGGCACAGCTCTGCTAAATAGGGAGAAGTTGCAGAACCTGAGGCTGCTCCACAGGAAGAACAGTGGAGCATCCTTCCATGGCCTGGCCCCTAGTAAGGCAGTCAGACACCAGGTTATGGGCTCCTGAAGAAAAAGACATAAAGACTAGAAAAGCAATAGAAAAACAAAAACAAAAAAACAACAAAACAAAGAATTGGTTTTTTGAAAAGATAAACAAAATTGATTAACTGTTATCTAGATTAGCAGAAAAAAAGAGAAAATTCATTAAGCTAGAAAAAGATCAAAACATACCCTAAATTCGTTGATTAAAGAAGAAATTGTGGGCACCTGGGTGGCTCAGTTTGTTGGGCAACTGCCTTTGGGTGAAGTCATGATCCTGGAGTCCGAGGATTGAGTCCCGAGTTGGGCTCCCTGCTCAGGGGGGAGTCTGCTTCTCCCTCTGACCCTCCCCCCCTCTCATGTTCTCTCTCTTTTTCTCTCTCTCTCAAATAAATAAATACAATTTAAAAAAGGAAACTGTAATTATCATAAAAGAAGCAAAAGGTAGGTTCAATATTCTGTCATAATTAAACAAAATCTTAGCAAGTTGAGAATAGATGATGATGCTTTAATTAAATAAAGGGTGTTTTCCAACCCCCTACAGCAAACACTATATCCTTAATACAAAACATTGGAAGTATTCTCCTTAGAGTCATGAGCAAGGTAAGGATTCCTGTTCTTTTGAAATGAACTTGAACCAATGCTGTAAGAAAGAAGAATAATTTTTCTTTAATTTTAAGAATTTAAGAAGAAGAGATAAACTGCTTTTATTTGGAGATGATATGATTTTCTTCCTATATTCTCTTGCATTTTCTAAATTGACATAGCAACAAAAATTATAAATGATTATGGAGTAAATGTAACAGGAAATATGCAGAATTTTATGGAGAAGACTAAAGTTTATAGAAGGACCCCTTCCCCCAAAAAAGTTTAATCTAGAGAAAGCTATAATCATTATTGTAAAGATGTCAGTTCTCCCCAAATATACTTCCAAATAAAATTCCATCACAGCAAGAATCCCAACTTAATCTTTTATAGAACTTAACAAAATCATTCTAAAATTATATGATTTCAAAAGTTAATTTTGAAGATGAAAAGAGATTTTGTATTTGAAATGACAATGCATTTTAATTTAATGATTTTAATGGTGATGTCTTCAAGTTCTTGATGGTTACCATCAATGAGAAACTTCGCTTACACAAATAAACAATAAATTTACAAAATTATTTTTTTTCATAGTCCTCTGTTGTATACCTCTACCAGCTAATATTCTAGCCTCTCTACTGCCCCAGTTGTGGTCCACAGACATCTAGAACCTTGCATAGAAAAGGTGTGATACATACACACAGCCAGATAGTAATGAGGTTTGAGCAGCCATTCTTTTTTTTTTTAATGATTTTTTATTATATATTTTTATTATATTATGTTAGTCACCATACAGTACATCCCTGGTTTCCGATGTAAAGCCACTATTATTCAATATAGTACTACAAGTCCTTGTGTCAGCAATCAGACAACAAAAAGGGATCAAAGGTATTCAAATCGGCAGAGAAGAAGTCAAAATGTCTCTCTTCACAGATGACATGATACTCTATATGGAAAACCCAAAAGAATCCACTCCCAAACTATTAGAAGTGATAGAGCAATTCAGTAATGTGGCGGGATACAAAATCAATGCTCAGAAATCAGTTGCATTTCTATACACGAATAACGAGACTGAAGAATGAGAAATTAGGGAATCCATCCCATTTACAATAGCACCAAAAACCATATGTTACCTTGGAATTAACTTAACCAGACGTAAAGGACGTATATTCTAGAAACTATAAATCACTCTTGAAAGACATTGAGGAAGACATAAAAAGATGGAAAAATATTCCATGCTCATGGATCGGAAGAATTAACATAGTTAAAATGTCCATGCTACCCAGAGCAATCTACACTTTCAATGCTATCCCGATCAAAATACCAATGACATTTTTCAAAGAACTGGAACAAATAGTCCTTAAGTTTGTATGGAAACAGAAAAGGCCCCGAATCTCCAAGGAACTGTTGAAAAGGAAAAACAAAGCTGGGGGCATCACAATGCTGGATTTTGAGCTGTACTACAAAGCTGTGATCACAAAGACAGCATGGTACTGGCACAAAAACAGACACATAGACCAATGGAACAGAATAGAGAACCCAGAAATGGACCCTGGGCTCTTTGGGCAACTAATATTTGATAAAGCAGGAAAAAACATCCTGTGGAAAAGACAGTCTCTTCAATAAATGGTGCTGGGAAAATTGGACAGCTACATGCCAAAGAATGAAACTTGACCACTCTCTCACACCATACACAAAAATAAACTCCAAATGGATGAAAGACCTCGATGTGAGACAGGAATCCATCAAAATCCTAGAGGAGAACATAGGCAGCAACCTCTACAACATCGGCCAAAGCAACCTTTTTCATGACACATCTCCAAAGGCAAGAGAAACAAAAGATAAAATGAACTTATGGGACTTCATCAAGATAAAAAGCTTCTGCACAGCCAAGGAAACTGTCAAAAAATCTGAGAGGCAGCCCACGGAATGGAAGAATATATTTGCAAATGACACTACAGATAAAGGACTGGTATCCAAGATCTACAAAGAACTTCTCAAACTCAATACATGAGAAACAAACAAACAAATCAAAAAATGGGCAGAAGATATGAACAGACACTTTTCCAATGATGACATACAAATGGCTAACAGACACATGAAAAAATGTTCAAAATCATTAGCCATCAGGGAAATTCAAATCAAAACCACACTGAGATACCACCTTACGCCCGTTAGAATGGCAAAAATAGACAAGGCAAGAAACAACAATTGTTGGAGAGGATGTGGAGAAAGGGGATCCCTCCTACATTGTTGGTGGTAATGCAAGTTGGTACAGCCACTCTGGAAAACCGTGTGGAGGTCCCTTAAAGAGTTAAAAATTGAGCTACCCTATGACCCAGCCATTGCACTACTGGGTGTTTACCCCAAAGATACAGACGTAGTGAAGAGAAGGGCCATATGCACCCCAATGTTCATAGCAGCAATGTCCACAATAGCTAAATCGTGGAAGGAGCCGAGATGCCCTTCAACAGATGACTGGATTAAGAAGTTGTGGTCCATATATACAATGGAATATTACTCAGCTATCAGAAAGAATGAATTCTCAACATTTGCTGCAACATGGACGGCACTGGAGGAGATAATGCTGAGTGAAATTAGTCAAGCAGAGAAAGACAACTATCATATGATTTCTCTCATCTATGGAACATAAGAACTAGGATGATCGGTAGGGGAAGAAAGGGGTAAAGAAAGGGGGGTAATCAGAAGGGGAAATGAAACATGAGAGACTATGGACTATGAAAAACAAACTGAGGGCCTCAGAGGGGAGGGAGGTGGGGGAATGGGATAGACCAGTGATGGGTAGTAAGGAGGGCACGTATTGCATGGTGCACTGGGTGTCATACGCAACTAATGAGTCATCGAGCTTTACATCGGAAACCAGGGATGTACTGTATGGTGACTAACATAATATAATAAAAAATCATTAAAAAAAATAAATAAAATGGTGGTTAGTAATGCCTATTTTTCAAAGTTGTTTTGGCAATTAATGACAATATGTATAAAGTATCTGGAGGTACTAGATTTAAAAGTTAAATATTTTCTAGTATTGCTCTTGTTATTATGTTTTATGTCACTCTCCTCTTGATTTATATTTTCTATTCTTTTCTATTCAATTTAATTTATTGTTTTCTGCCTTTTTTCTATTCCTATTCTTGATGCTTTCCATATATTTGCTGCTACATTTTACCCTTTAGGAGATCCTCAAAATTAAAGATTGCTTAGAACTTTTAAATGTTTATTTTTTAATAAATGGATAACCCAGATATGAATCAATGCAACATATTTTTCTTAAGGTATGCAAAGATACATACTGTGTATTAAAGACCCACTTTCTTCAGGAGAATGGAACAGTGTCTTCCCTCTGGTTCTATGTAGCTATACCTGAGGATGTGATTTCCTTTGGAGTCAGGACTGATAGATAGGAAATATTAACCAATAAGTTATTCAGTAAAGTAAATTAGCCACAAGTGTAAGAGCAGTAATCTTACTTGTGGGGTATTTTCACTGTTTTAGCTCTCTTTTTTTTTTTTTTTTTAAAAAAGGCCATTTATAAAAAATAACTTCATATATAACCTTGGAAAGTGGCTTCACTGTAACATATAATAAAAAAGAAAGTGACCTTGCAAACATCATGAGCTTATTTGAACTTTTTTTTTTTTAATGCTTATCATGTCCTGGGTGAACTAATTATTCAAGAAGCAATGGAATTATATTTTGTTCTGGTGTCTCAGTGCTATATCCCTGATGCTAATATAAGCCTCTTGGATGAGAATACAATAGCTTAGAAATACTGAATGCTGATCCATCTGAGAGGAGCTGGAGCTGGAGCTGGAGCTAAACTCTGACCTTTGGCTAATATGTTAGAATTGTAACTAATTGAAAGGAGAGTGTTGTCATGAAAATGGTGGAACAGGAGTTTTCTACCATCTTCCCCTCAAAGAACACTGATGTTGCAGTCATCCACAGATAACAGAACCTTTGTGGAAGTCCAGGAATCCAGTAGTGAAGTTCTAGCACACTGTTGGAACAAAAAATGTTGAGATTGGACACATTTAAGAAGGTAAGATGGATAGCTTGACTTTATCCACATCATCCCTTTCCAGTACAGTACAGCTCAGGCCTTCTTGACCTGTGATGTCTCCCACAAGAGAAAGTGAAAATATGAGTGAATGTCTAGCTTCAAGGTACTCCAAAGAGGCCCACTTGTCTCTTGCCACATCCAGGTACTGAGTTATGGGCAGGATCATGGGGAGAGGTGAAAGGCTGGGAGAACAGCAGCCACGGTCCAGAATGGAACATATTAAAGGAATTTGGATCCTGCTAAGCACATCACACTCTCTGTCAGGAGGCCTGCCATGAGCTGCTGGGAATCCCCCAGCTCACTAACAGAGTACTCTTAGTGCTCTGTGCACCTCATCTATACATGATCCCACTTCTTGGCTGGCTTCCTGGCTATGTTCCTGCAGGTGGAGAGAGTGAGCTTTTTCACACAGCTAGTGAGCATGTGCAGAAAGCTGGCTCAAATATGTGGGCCTGGAAGAAACCACAAACTTGAGCACTCAGCATCATGCTAGGGAAAGCAAAGGGGAAACTGTTAGTACACAGCCTTGCTTTTCAGGGTCAAGAAAATGCATACAACCTTAAGAATTCTGTCACAAGAGGGAGTAAGAAGTGTGGAGCAGGTGTACCCATAGAAAGGGCTGAGAAAACCTTAGAATCTATAGTAGGGCTGATGAGGTATTTCTCTCCCAAGGCCAGTCAATAAAGACTGGAGGAAGGGACTCTTTAAATGCAAAGGCAGTAATACAAAACTTCAAAGAACATGAAAAATGAAGGAGTACAATAATGTTCTAGTAATCCAAAGATTAGAGATCTGTGATTTGCCTGACATAGAATTCAAAATAGCGCTTTTTAAAAAAGATTTTATTTATTTATTTGAGAGAGAGTGAGAGAGAGAATGAGCAGGGAGAGTGGCAGAGGGAGAGAGAAAAGCAGATTCAGCAGGGAACCTGATGCGGGGCTTAATCTTAGGATGCTGGGATCATGACCTGAGGCAAAGGTAGATACTTACCTGACTGAGCCACCCAGCTGCCCCCAAAATAGCAGTTTTAAGGAAGCTTAATGAGCTATAATAAGTCCAATGAAATCAGAAAAACAATAAATGAATAAAATGAAAGTTTTAACATATAGATAGAAATCATTAAAAGAACCAAACAAATTCTGGAGCTGAAGAATACAATGAATGAAATTAAAAAAAATGCAATAGAGAGTATTAGCAACAGAATAGATCAATCAGAAGAGAGAGTTTAAAATAATAGGTCCTTTGAAATTACCTCCTTGGAGAACAAAGAGAAAAGGATGAAAAAGGCAAAGAAAACCTATGTGAACTATAGGATACCATTAGAGAAGTAATCTATGAATTAGAGTCTAGGACAAAAGATGAAGGGGGCAGAAAAGCTTATATAAAGAAGTAATGGCTGAGAACTTCTTAAATCTGGGAAGATATTTCAGCATCCAAGTCCACATCCAAAGTCCGTCTAAGTATGTACTCCACAATTTCAATCCAAAATGATCTTCTCCAAGAAACATTATAATAAAACTGTCTAAAATTAAAGACAAAGAGATAATTTTAAAGGCAATAAAAGAAAAAAATTCACACAAGGCAATCACCATCAGGCTCTTCAGTAGATTTCTCAGTGGAAAACTTGTAGTCCAGGAGGGAAATAAAGAACTAGGAAAACAATAGAAGAAATCAATGAAATTAAGAGTTGGATTTTTAAAAACAAATGAAATTAAAACCCTTCATTTTGATTGAGAGAGAGAAGACATGTAAAATCAGAAATGAAAGCGGAGACATTATAACTGATAGAAAAAGAAATACAAAGAACTGTAAGAGACTAGTATGACAGCTATACACCATGAAACTGGAGAACCTAGAAGAAATGGTAAGTTCATAGAAATATGCCACTTACCAAGACTGAATCATGAGGAAATAGAAAATCTGAAAGGACCTATAACTAGCATGGAAACTGAATCAGTAACCAAAACCTCCCAACAAAGAAAAGCCCAGGACTAGATGGCTTCACTAATGCCTTCTACCAAACATTTAAAGAATGCCAATTCTAAAACTGTTCAGAAAAGTCAAAGGGAAGGGAACGCTTGCAGACTTATTTTGTGAGACCATTAACCTGATACCAAAACCAGACAAAAAAATCACAACCAAAGAAAACTATAGGCCAATATCCCTGATGAACGTAGATGCAAATATTGTTAACAAAATACTACTAAGCTGAATTCAATAGCACCTTAAAAGGATCATCCACTTCAATCAAGTAGGATTTATCCCTGGAATGCAAAGATGGTTCAACACACACAAATCAATGTAATACACCAGATAAATGGAATGAAAGCTAAAACTTGCATGATCATTTCAATAGATGCAAAAAAAAAAAAAAAAAACCCAATCGATAAAATTCAACACTATGCTAAAAACTAGGAATCAAGGGCAATTACCTTAACATTAAGGCTATATCTGACAAGCTCACAGTTAACATTGTACTCAACAATTAAAAAAACAAAGCTTTTCCACTAAGATCCGGAAAAAGACGGGATATTCAATACCACCACTTTTATTCAACATATTACTGAAAGCTCTAGCCAGAGCACTTAGCTAAAAAAAAAAAAAAAAAAGGAAAAGAAAAGAAAAAAAAAAGCATCCAGATTGGAAAGGAAGAAGTAAAATTGTTTCTCTTTGCACATGGCATGATCTTATACTTAGGAAACTCTAAAGGCTCCACCAAAAAAACTGGTAGAACTAATAATTGAATTCTTAAGTCAACCCCAAAGGGTTACCATCCTTTTCCTTCTTTTCCTCAAAACACTACTTACAGAGGCATTTGTATATGTTAGATTTTTTGTTGGTGGGTGCTACCCGATAAATGTGTTCAGAGGTTTTTAATAAAATATTTATGATATACTTGTGTTGTTGCCATTAAATATTAAATCTGGATGTTGGGGGGGAAAATGGGTCCTCTCAGACCCATTTGCAAAGTGAGGTTTTATCTAAATGCTGATCTTTTGAAGTCTTGAGAATTGCATAAAGGACATTCAGTAGAATGTGCTCAACAAAATAGCATTTTTAAATTGACTTTGTAACAGTGATTTGTACACATTTCTTACACTTCTATGAGGCTAATAAGATGCTTGTTTGAAAAATTCATTTTTATTTCTCTGCACTGCCTGGTAGAGTGCCTGAAAGACAGCAGATAGTTACTGCATATTTGATGAGTAAATGGATGACTCAAATCCAAGATATTATCATTCACTTTTTTCAACAGGAGGCCTGGCCAAAGAAAGAGCCATTTTAAGGAGAAGAAAGTCAGGATTATGTAGACTAGTGTTTCTTAAATATGGTCAGTGCACCTCTCTGCATAAGAACCCCAAGATAATTGATAAACTTATAGATTCTTAGGGCCCAACTGACACCTACTGAATTAGAATCCCCAAGGATGAGTCTGGGAATTCAGATTTTAAAAAACATACTCAAGTGGTTATTATGGCCACTGGCATGAAATATGGGACTGTCGTTTTACTTTCCACACAATCCCTACAGCCAGAAAGTATCTTAAATGGGCTATTTTGATTATGTTTATGATATGATTAAAGAATAAGACAGACTCTTTGAAACCTGTTAGAATTTACATCATAGCAAGGTGTGGCTTACATTATACCAAGACAAAATAAATGAAAATAAGAAAGAGAAAGAGGGAAATAAACATAGATAAAGAATGAATTTGGTTCATAAAACACATGCCATAAAGCCTCATATAGATTCTGAGAGCAGGCCATCATAACATATAAGCAAAATCAGTTATTTAGGAGAGGCCCACGTATTCCTGATGCTAAGATCAGAAGAAATTTCCTTAGTAGGTCCTTGCAGAATAAAATATTCACCAGTCTTCTTTTAGTAAATATAACAGAAATATGGACTCTGGAATCCGAATATCTGGTTTAAATTCCAGCCCTGCTCCTTTTAGCTAGGATAATTACTTAATATCTGAGTTTTGGAATTCTCTTGAGTTAAACAGGGTGACTAAGTGAACCTCTGCAGGCTCTTTGGCCTGGATCTACTCATGCTTCCTTCTAATTCACTCTCTACACTATTGTCAGAATGGTCTTTCCAAATTAGTCTGATTTTATTTCTTATGCGTATGATTGCTTAGGTAGTCAGTACTTACACAAGTGCTCCCACATGAAGGGGCAGAAAGGGGCTGATACCTAGCTTGTGCTATGCTCACTAGGCTCTATGCCTGGACATGGAGCTATGTCTGCCTAGAGGTGGGGGTGCTTTTTTATATTTTGCATAAATACTCCAGGAGCCTACAGTGGCCCTACTGACATTACCTAAAAGATAGTGATTTTATCTTAAGTTCAGGTTCACAATTTTATAATCACCCAAAATGAGGCTTAGATTAACATCTTATAGAAAATGAGGACTCTATCAAGGACATAATCAAGAATGGAATGCTACGGGGCGCCTGGGTGGCACAGCGGTTAAGCGTCTGCCTTCGGTTCAGGGCGTGATCCCAGTGTTATGGGATCGAGCCCCACATCAGGCTCCTCTGCTATGAGCCTGCTTCTTCCTCTCCCACTCCCCCTGCTTGTGTTCCCTCTCTCGCTGGCTGTCTCTATCTCTGTCAAATAAATAAATAAAAATCTTAAAAAAAAAAAAAGAATGGAATGCCACATCACCTATGTTGGGCTGTGCACTAAAGGGATGACTTTGGTGTGGGCCAATATCTGCCCCCCCGAAAAAAAACGTTATTATGTAGTTCCTGGAAGATAACAAAAATGATAACATCTATCTCCCTTGTAGAGAATCAATTTTGACCTTTTACTCCTTAAAAATCAAGCTAAAAGTAGCTCATACAGCCAATTATATATTAGTAAACTGGGACATGCAGATCAGATGTTTCATAAATTCAACTCACAATTGGTTAGAAGCATCCCCTATGGATTAAAAAAAATATATTCCTAGAAAGAGAGTAGGGAGTTAATATTAACATTTCTATCTTGATATACCTTACAAGGTCTAGGTAGATTGGGGTTGTGGTACCTTAGTTTAAGTAAACCTATCATAAGTAGCCCTCTTAAAACCCAGGTTGCTAATCCTGAATATTTTATTAAATTGATTAAATCTGAGGATATGATAAGAAAAGAAGCTAAAATGATTATCTGGGTGATAGCAATGGTTGGACTAAAGTAGTTATTAAGTATAGAGAAGATCAAAGGCAGTTG
The DNA here is from genome assembly GCF_017311325.1 of Ursus maritimus. NCBI lineage: Eukaryota > Metazoa > Chordata > Mammalia > Carnivora > Ursidae > Ursus > Ursus maritimus. Next base: position 32,674,539 of record NW_024427107.1, on the reverse strand, counting down.
TCCTTGGCTTGCTGTGTAGAACAGTCTTGAGGCTGAAAGTATGTACAACACATGTTGCTAACTATTGAAGTTGAAATCCCAAAAGAAATGACCCATTGCATGGAAGGGATTTCTTTGTCCATCCAGGTGACAGCAACAGCATCTAAAAAATTTTTTCCAAAAAGTCAGTTACTTTTGTTTGATTGCAAATATGGCAATAATTCTTTACTTCTTGCATCTGTACTCTTTGTGATATGACTTTGCCCCTCCTTCCAAGAGGGAGAGTTTCCTTATCAATTCTTGAGTATAGTCTGGCCTTGTGGTCTATTTTGGCCAGTAAAATGCATTAAAAGTAGTGGTTTGCCAGCTCTGAGCCTATACTTTGAGAGGTATCACAGATTTCTGCTTGGGACATTGCTTAGCTACCATATGAACAAACTCAACGCAGTCTGTCAGAGACAAGCCACAGTAACTCTGGAGCCATGACAATGTACCTTACAGACTTCCAAATACAGGGAGCGTAATTGATCTAGGGCCCCAGCTACTGTACAATGAAATCCATTGTGGCATTTCTACCAAAGCCATGCTCTTACAAGTTGTTTCCAGCTCATGACTGTGGGGTAGAGATATGAAGAAGTACTCATGTATTTGATGGCCAGCTTTGGCTAAAGGGCTCCCCGGCAGATGTGCCAAGCCTTCTCTTTACTGCATATCAGTCTGTGGTGTTTTTACCTATCCTTCTCTTTTTTTCTCCTTCACTTTGGGTCAAACTTGTATTGTGGTCTCATGGCTCTCCTAGCCTTACCTGTCTTCCCTCTTGGTTTCTCTAATGCAAGCATTTCTTTTAATAAAATCCTTGCACATTTAATTATGTCTTGGCATTTGCTTCTCTCTCCCTCTTTAAACTTTGTTGACCTTTCTTTCTTAAGATTTTATTTATTTATTTGAGAGGGAAAGAGAGTGGAAGAGGGTGTGCACACGCGTGAAGGCAGGAGCAGGGGGAGGGGCAGAGGGAGAGGGAGAAGCAGACTCCCTGCTGAGAGTGGAGCCTGATCCCAGGACCCTGGGATCATGACCTGATCGGAAGGCAGATGCTTAACCAACTGAGCGACCCAGGCACCCCTTTAATATTTTATTTCTTATTTTTTAAAAAATTTTATTTAATTTTTAAAATTTTTTCTTTTATTTATTTGAGAGAGAGTGAGCGAGAGAGAGCATGAGAGGGCAGAGGGAGAAAGAGAGGGAGAGGCAGGCTCCCCACTGAGCAGGGAGCCTGACGCAGGGCTCGATCCCAGGACCCTAGGATTATGACCTGAGCAGAAGGCAGACACTTAACCAACTGAGCCACCCAGGTGCCCCTAAGATTTTATTTTTAAGTAATCTCTACACCCAATATGGGGCTTGAATTCACAAGCCCAACAACAAGAGTTGCATGGGCTACTGACTGAGCCAACCAGGTGCCCCTGGCATTTGCTTCTCAAGGGACTCAATACACGAGAAACAATCAAATCGAAAAATGGGCAGAAGATATGAACAGACACTTTTCCAATGAAGATATATGAATGGCTAATAGACACATGAAAAAATGTCTCCTCCTCTGATTACCCCCCTTCATTTTTCCCTTCCTTCTCCTAATGTCCTCTGTGCTATTCCTTATGTTCCACATATAAGTGAAACCATATGATAATTGTCTTTCTCTGCTTGACTTATTTCGCTTAGCATTATCTCCTCCAGTGCCGTCCATGTTGCAGCAAATGTTGAGAAATCGTTCTTTTTGATAGCTGAGTAATATTCCATTGTATATATGGACCACATCTTCTTAATCCAGTCATCTGTCGTAGGGCATCTCCCTCACCAAGTCTTCTTGATTCTATTTCCAAATCGTACCTATTTCTGATCATATGTCTGATTCTATGACAAGTATCTTGATCTGAGCCACTATCATTTTTCTTTTAGGTAATGGCAAAAAACTCTTATCTTCCTGCTTTAAGCCCCTGTCTTTTCCTAATCCATTCTCCAGGAAAAGATAGAATATTCTAAGAGTGAATCTTTTAATGTCTTGTGTTGTTGTTGTTAAATTTAGGCTTAGATGCATCATGTTTATTTTTGCATTTAAATTCTAAACATTCATTTGTAAATTCTAAAAATTCACTTGTAAATTTAAGCATTTTTTTACTATCTGATGTTGGTGTATAATTAATAAGTAATCTTAAGCTCAGCTTTATTTCTTAACAATTATTTGCTTAATGATACTAATATGTTGATAATGATTTAGTTCATAGATAATGGCAGTTTTGCTGTCTTTTTTTCTTTTCCTTTCTATTGTTTTTAAATCCTTTATTCCTGGACCTCCCTTATAGAGATCAGTGTAAAAGAATGGTTATAGCAGTGTTGTCACTGTAAAAATTTTAAAGCCATGTAAATGTCCATCAATAGGAGAATGAAAATATAAATTTTGCTACATTTACATGATGCAGGGTATCAAAGTGGTCAATGTGAATGAACTAGAGATTAATGTTAACATGTGTATATTTAAAAAAAATTGAACAAAAAAGACAACTTGCACAATATATAATATATAGCATGTAACTATATCATGTTAAAATATTAAAAATGAATGTCATATATTATATATAAATATGGTATTCAACAGAAGGTTTACCTGTGGGGTTATGTGGGGAAATGGGAAGGGAGAGATGCACAGTGTTCTTCAACAATATTTATAGTGTTTAATTTCTTAAGTTGAGTGTTTAAGGTATTTATTATATTATCCTTTATATTTTAAAAATGTTTAACTATTACTTTTATCATCAGTTATATCCCCTGCTTACAACTCTCCAGTGGTTTCCTTTTGCCCTTAGAATAATATCAACATAACGCTGTCTATGAGTATCTACAAGATCAGTTTCCTGACTATTTCTCTAGTCTCCTCTCATTCCCCTCTCCTCTTGTTCAGATCATTCAACCACTTTATTCTTCACATCCTCCACCAGTTCCTAGCTTTCTTGCCTTAAGCAGGTTGCTTCTTTATATCTGTTTGCTCATTTGTAAAATGTGGATAATAAAAGTACCTATCTCATTGGGTTGTTGTGAGGATTAAATGTATTAGAATATAAAAAGTTCATGGAACAGTACATGGCATGTAGGATATACTTAGTATATATTAACTGTTAACATTGTTATTATATCACTGATGACATAATTTGATCATGAAGGATCTTTCAGAGGAAGTGATATTTAAACTGAGAATTTAAGTGGCAGAGATTGAGAGGGAGGAGAATTCTGGGTAGAAGGAAGAGCATATGCAAACCCTCTTAGGTGAAAAACAACTTGGTGTTGTACTCATGTACTGAAAGACAGGTGTTACGACTGGACTGTAGTGAGTGAAGTGGCAAGTGACAGAGGAATGATCAAGTAGGGTCTTTTAGTTTATAGCTTACAAAGTTGTATAATAATGTTGTATTTGTACTGTAAGCTCAGATAGGTCCTGATTGGGGTAGCCAACCTCAGAGGTATCCATAACGATCCTTGCCTCCTGCTATTCACTACTGTTGTGTAGTTTCCTCTCATATTGTACTAGTACTAGTGTTGTTCTGTGTGACAAAAGAATACGGAAAAAGAGATGGTATGTCAATTATAAGATTATGTTATAAAAGGCAGTGAAGCTTCTGTTCCCACTCCCGTCCTGTCCCTTCCTCTCCCCTTCTTTCTCTCTTTTTCCCTTTCTCTGTGTGTGTGGGGGCATTGGCCATGTCATGAGGACATTTTATGGGGAGACCCACCTGGTGAGGAACTGAAGTCTCTTGTCAGAGGCATGCGAGTGAGCCATCTTGGAAGAGGATCTTCTGGCTTCAGTCAAGCCTTCAGATGGTTGTAGACCTGGCCCACATGATTGAAATCTTGATATACTCTGATTCAGACCCACCTAGCTAAAGCTCTCTCAAATTCCTGACAGAAAATATGAGATAATAAATATTTGTTGTTTCAAATCACTAAGTTTTGAGGGTGGTTTGTTACTCAATAATAAATAAATAATACACCCAGAATTGCTACAGTAGGAACCTCAATAAAGCCAGTACAAAGGGGGTGGGATCTGGTGAGTGTGATGTAGTAGTGGGAGTTGGAAGGCATAAATTAGAGGTACCTTATGAGGTACCCAGGAAGTATCTCTGCACTTAATTAATAGCAGGATTTATTTTAGATCTTCCTAGCTTGTGAATTGAAGATTGTGAATACATTCCTATTCTTGTTTCTACTGCGTCAGGAACTGGGCAGGCCAGAATACTGTTGTTCTTAGCAGTAACTGACTCCTTGTCAAGCTTCTTCCCACTTAAGATGACTAAGCTTGGAACCTGCCCAGGGGAGTGATTGGCCATGTTCAGGTGAATTAGTTTAATCCAGCTCTGGTATTTGTGTCCACTTGAAGTTATGGAATCAATATAGTATTAATCTCCAGAAGTCAAATGTTTGCATTTTTCTTATTCTGTGGACTCTCCAAAAAGATATAAAGGCATATATTAATATTTCACACCTGTCTATGCTAAGAGTTTCAAGGAATTATTTCATTTAATCTTTACTCCAATTGACCTTGGTATTATTCTTATTTTAGAGATAGTAACTAGGCTCAGAGAACTTCTGTAACTTGTCAGATGTCTACATACCATGTCAAAGCCAAGATTTAAACCTAGGTATTTTGATTCTAAATTTCATACCCTAAACCATTGCTCTATGCTGCATCCCTAGAGTGGTCAAAAACCCTTTCCCAGTAAGTGGCGAGATGGAACGTTAATGTACGTCATTTGACCTGCTTTTCTTTCAGACTTTAAAATTATTTGTCTACATATGAACTTTTGCAAAATGATTTCCCTTCTGTTCAAAACATTAGATCAGTTTCTTTTCTCCCTATGTGTTAGAAATATGGGTCAAATTATCATAGAGAGCTCAGCTGAAGCCAAATGAATAATTTTTTAGTGATCTCTTCTATATAGAGAAAAAATTTTCTTTTGACCTTTATTCAGTACCTCAGAACAATCAGCCTGCTAACTATTCATGTTTATAATGTTTCTACTAAGTTTTCTATCGATTTCTTAGATGCCTGGTTTCATCTTGATAGTCTCTGGTCTATAGCATATATATAGCATAATAATTACACAGCATAATTTTAGGTGATTGAATGCTAAAAACAGCAGTAGTATCTATTTTTTTTTTTGTTCAGTTGTGCCTTGATTGTTGGTTGGTAGTAGAGATAAAGGGACTGAGTTTAAATTTCTGCTGAGCAAATTGTATATTTGCTTTAATGAGGATGAATTTAAAGGAAATCCTAGAATCTTCATTACCAAACTCAGAGGCTTTGGGCTAGTTAAGACAGTATCTGTTCGCAATTTTCCCTCTATAAAGAAATCTTCAGAACACTGGGGCCTTCTTTTCTGGAGTAGAACCTTTGTACCATCCAAGCTTAAGCACATCTATTCATAGAGTGTAGGAGTCTGGGGAGCCTCATGTACCCCATAGCACTGTATCTATAAGCTTCTTTGACACTGTATTGTATCTGTATCTTGTGTTATTATTGGCTTTGACCTGTGAACCTTGAAGTGTGTAAATATGGGTCAATTTTCCTGGCGGAGTGGTCTTTTGGAAGCAGCACCATGGTCAACTGAGATATCCAAGTTTTGGGGAACATTCCCTATAGAGGCAGTGGCAGGGCGCTTGACCAAGTAGAGTTGGCCAATGACATGGTAGTTTGGAATTGATGTCTGTGGATCACTGAAGCTCTGGAGCAGTGAAATCTGGAGTCTTCTATGCAAGGGAAACCTGGGAATTATGAGGCTGCTTATAGTATGTGGTGTATCCAGAGCAGTCCTTTGCTGCTAGGTACCTGCACTAGAAAATGGTTTGCTTTCTAAGCCTGTATATATTCTGCTCCTAGGGTGAAGGGAAAAAAAAAAGTCTCAAAAAGGTTCAGGTCTACACCGGAGGTGGAAATAGAGAGGTGGGGTACAAAGAAGAGGGATGGCCAGGGTGCCTGGGTAGTATAGTCGGTTGAGTATTTGACTCTTGGTTTCGGCTCAGGTCATGATCTCAGGTGGTGAGATTAAGCCCTGTGTCAGGCTCCATGCTTAGTGCAGAGTCTGCTTGAGATTCTCTCTCCCTCTCCCTCTGCCCCTCCTGCTTGTATTCTCTCACTCTCATAGACAGATAAATAAATAAATAAATAAATAAATAAATAAATAAATAATATTTTTTTAAAAAGGAAGAGGGATGGCCAGACGACTGGATTCCCTAATGATGTTCCTTCAGACAAACCAATTTGACTCTGGCTTTTTGAAAATGGGAACCAAGGAAGTTGCAAGGAAAGGACTGACCAATGAAAGCAGGTCATACCAAAGGCATCTGCTAGCTAGGGTAATAATTTGGAGAAAGAGGTCAAATGGAATACTGGGACTAAGCCCTTGGGGAGGATTTGTCTTCAGGGATCAGAGTCATTTGTTCTTGCCTTTCTGTTCACTTGAATTCTTAGCTCCTAAAGTCCTTGCCACTGTTTTTCAATATGGATCCTAGTCCAGATGTCAGTACACCCCATACCTTGATTTGAGTTCTTTCAACCTGGGGTTGGGTCTTATCCACTAATTCCCCAGGGGGATCATAAAACGTATGTCCTAGGACGTGTGTATTGAAAAGGTGGAGAATCCCATGTAATATTAATCTTACCAACAAGGGACGCTTAGTGACTATTATCCCTGAATTCTAGAAAGACCAGAGTTAATTAATTCCTTTTTTGTGCTTTGATACTGTAGATGTTACCTATGAGTGAGAGATTCAGGTCGTGATTATTACCTTGGCATTGTTTTGATGCCTCTCCTTTGGTTGGGGACTTTCACTTGCTCTGACTGATGATGATTGTGTAGATACTACTCCGTGGAAAGGATGGGCTGGCTCCTCGTGGGTGGGATGATAGATTTCGATTAAGGAAGGAAATATCACAAACCTGGAAAGTGCCTCTTTAAAGGTACTTTATAATGAAATTTAAAGGTTAAATGCCTCTTTTGAACTTATCCTACATTAGCTCTAAAAATCTCCTTTCCTTTTTTAGTAAGCTATGAGACCTGGGGCCAAGGGTAAAGCATGGAGCAGTAAACTAGTTTGTATTTGCTCATGCCTGCTGGACCAACACTGTAACTGCCAAGTTCTGAGTCTTTCTACACAGCTGGGTAATCCCCACCCTTTCCCAGCCTCTCTATAAACATCAGAATTTTAACTCAAAGGCTTGGATTCTAGAGCATTTGAATCAGCTTTCAAACAGAATGTAGGCTACCTGCCCTTCGGATACCTGCTATTTATGAGTTTCTTTGTCAGACACATTTTGCCAAAAACCTCATTGAGACAACCGTTGAAAGGAAGAAATGAGCTCTTGTTTGTTACTTATTCACTAGGTAATCACAAGACTCTCCATGTATTATTCCCATAGTAAGCCAGCCCAAGTGTGTATGCTATGAGATAAGCTAAGGTAATATCATTAAGAGAGCACTCAAGTAATCATTGGTCCTGAACACTGGTCAATCTCTTCCACTGAGATCTAGTGCAAACATTATAAATTCCACATATGGTCTTTTTTGACTCAAATTTCTCTGGTTGTGTTTGTCATGATATAAAAAGATCCTGAGGATCCTTAGCCTTTTCTAACAAGGACCAGTCTTGTACTTTCTCTCCTGAGATTTCATGTTGAAAATGGTCCAAGAAACTTACAGAACGATAAATAAAAAATCCATACTCTTGATCAAATATTCTTAAAATGATCTCACAGGGCTAGAAAGAATTTTACATATAGATATGAGAAAAAAAGTGTTGAAAGTAGAAAATGCCCTAAAAAAATAAGGAAGCTCCCTTCTGTGCCTGTATTTTCTGGGAAAGTTTATAAAAAATGATGAATGAGTGTTGGATTTTGTCAAATATTTTTTATGAATCTCTTAACATTATGATGTTATTTTTGTCCTTTAGTATGTTAGTATAGTAAAACCTTAGTTGATTTTTGGATGATAAACCAACCTTGATGATAAACCTCACTTTGTCATTGTATGTTATTTTTTTATATGTTGCTGGATTCAATTTACTAATGTTTTAAAGAATTGTTTCATTGTAGTTCATACAACAGTATATGTTATATGGAATATTTGTATATGATTTTCTTTCTTTGTGAAAAGAATTATTTTGATTTTGGCATCAGAGTAATACTGATTCCATAAAATAAATTGGGAAGCATTCCCTCCTCTGCTATTTTCTGAAATAGTTTGTGTAGGAGTGGTATTATTTCCTTCTTGAATGCTTGATATAATTCATCAGTGAAGCCACTGGGTCCTGGGGTTTAATTTATGGGAAAATTTTAAATTACTGATTTAATTTGTTTCCTTACTATGGATATATTTAGGTATTCTATTTCTTTTGGAGGCAGTTTTGTTAATTTGAGATCTAAAAAAATGTATCTTACTTAATGGCACAAAGCCATTCTTTCTTTCTCCATGGCCTTTCTCCCCCTTTTCCTCAACTGCAGGTATCTTGAGGAGAAAGACAATTAGGGATGTGCCTGAGGTCTCCCTGGCTATACCCACCCGAATATGCTGGGAAACTTTGTGGAGGCTTTTAGATACAGGTTCCCAAGTCATCAACAAACTCAGTCCTACGGGCTACATGCACCTAAGACAATTTGGGTAGAATTCAGTGTGGAAGGAAAGCCCTCTATCTACAGACGTTCCTTTGTCAGTAAAACTCTTTGGTCAATTCAGTGTACTATATTTTTGTGGCTTCCTCTGTTGAATGTATTATTGGTGTTGATATTTTACATGCTTGTAATATGAATGATCAAAAAGACCAGAGGCGATTCTCCTGTTCAGGTAGAGATGCACATAGAGAGTACTAGTGGGACATACAAGTTCCTCCCAGATCCAGCTCCTTCTCCCTCATTGTGTGGTTCATTTAGCTTAAAACCATATAGAATCTCAGTAGAAGAAATGTCACAGACTTTATTGAGGACTTAAAGGTAGGAGGAGAAATAAAGGCAGCAGGGGTAATAAAAATGCACATCTCAATACAACTGTTGCTATATGGCCAGTGACAAAAGCTAGTGGGAGCTGCAGATTTATAGTAGATGTATTGACAAATGCATTCAGTTGTTCCTATAGCCTTGGTTGTTCCCAGCCTGAGACTGTAATGGAAACCATTGTATAGATTGATGCTAGTTGGTATACTATCTTGGACATTGCTAGCACTTCATTTCTATCCCACTAGCACCTGAAGACCAAGACTAATTCACATTCATGTGGCAAGGCCTTCAACATACTTTCATAGTATTCCCCTAGGGATCCCTAAACTCTCCTGCTATTTGCTACCATTTGGTGGTCAGGATTTTTCATGAGTGCCTCTGCCCTCTGATATCCAAAATTCATACTATATAGTTCATGCTTGTTGGTTGGTAAATCAGAAGCCTCAGTCTCAACAGACCAGAGGTGGTGTTATTACACCTCCACCAATGGGCTGACAAACCCCAACAAAATTCAGAGTACTGCCTACCAAGTAAAGTTTCTTGGGAATATGTAGGCAGATTCACAACACTCAATCCCTCTGGTAGTTAAGAAAAAAAAAGTCTCTGATCCCCTACTACTAAAAGGAGGCTCAGCACCTTATAGATTCCTTATGTACTGTAGATAGTATATGTCTCACTTGGGCACTCTGCTTGTGTCTCTATCAGCTAAGTCACAGATCAGTATTACTTGAGTGGGGAACAAAAATCAACAGGCTGTATTGAAGCTGTCCAGCAAGCTGTGGCATACTCTTTACCATTGAGAATCACACTTTGAGAATCACACACACATAAATACTCCTCTGACCTAGAAGTCACCATGATTGATGATTTTTTTTTTTCTATTGCATCCATCCTCTGACAAAGAGGCAGCTTATAGCTAGAGGTGGCCCTTGAGGTTTTGACTTGTTTCCTCTCTAACGCAACTACCAGGTGATACCCCTATTGAAAAACAATTATTAGCTTGCTACTAGGATGTTGTCAAACTGAACAACTGGCCCATGGAGGCCTTGTGACTCTTCAGTCTGATTGATATCCTCATTTTGGGGTGAGTCAGCTCAGACTCAACTGTTAACAAGGTGTAAAGAGCCCAACAAGTTTCTCTTATCAAATAGAGATGGCATATTCAAGAATGTAACTAGCCTGGCCCAGTGGCATTTTGGCTTTGCATGAAAAAGCATCAGCTACACTCCAGTTTGCTGACTGAAGCAGAGCTGCTGGTTCAATTGGGCTTTCTATTTACAAGGGTTCCCATAAATGTCTGGGCATGGTCCACTGATGGTTTGGCTAAGCTGAAACCCTCCATTAGGCTGCTACAGCTGTTTAACCTCAGCACCAGCTGTGGAACTGCAAACTCAGTGGACTTGAGTAAGTAGTCAGCAGATGGTTCATTCAGCAGCCATGATTTGTTTCCATACTTTATAGCCCCTAAAAGGGGTATCTTTACCCGCCAGTCCGAAGTTTTCTAAGTGACAGACCAAACATACAGGATATTTGCAATAGCCTCAGTCATTAGAAATATAACGAGGGAGTGGTGATGTCACCAAGATGGCAACATAGGTTGTTTCTGACTTTGTGTCCCCTCATAATAATAACAGCTAGCATCTATTTGAGAACAAGACACCACTGAGAGAATCCTAGAACATGGGGGTAAGGCTGAAGTGTCCTCCTCCACCATGGAGATGAAGACAGACTGCCTTGGAAGGATAAGAGATGCGGCTACATGTTGACTGCATTGCCCCTCCCCGAGGCCAGTGCATCACCACGAAGAGAGGTCTCCTCTAGTTCCTCTAGTGGGGAAAGAGAACCCAGGGTGGACAGTCAGGAACCCTTCAGTATTGTGGGTCACTTTGTGGGAGCTTTTACTCTGATGGTGCACCACAGAGATTTCAGGGGAATCTATGGGGTTCAACCATTGGCAGTCTGGCTGTGATGAAGATGTGAAGGAGGGGCTTGCAACATCCAGCACGCGGATTTTGGCAGACTGAGTTCATAACTGCAGTGCCCAAGTAGTAGTCCCAACAAGTGGTTTTGCAAAACCAAGTCTGTAGCATATTCTCATCAGGGAACTCTTTGGGGTGCAAACCTGCCCATGCCATGACAAGTTGTGAGTCACAGCCCCATCTGCTGTGGAGAGTGCCTTCCAGCACCATCTAACCAGATAGGCTGGTGACCCAGTGGTGCTCAAGCTAAGAGGCAGGTGGGCAGAACTGATCACCCCCAGAAGAAGGCTGGTACTGGTCATGGAGGTTTCCCCTGCTAGGCACAGGAAGGAGAATGAATTCAAAGCCCAGGCTGAGGGTGGAGAGACCCTGTTTGGGAAATTTAGAGTAGCCTGGAATGCCCCTTTTTCTTCCCACCCAAACAAGGGCCTGAGACATAGGCCCATCCACTATGGAATGTTCCTTCTGGCTTCATCTAACCATAAGGGCAAACAACAACTCCCGGAAGCTGTGCAGCCCAGGGGTACTTGAGCTAAGATGAAGGTGGATCTGATAGTTCACAGAGCAAAGCCAGTGGCCCTGTCTGGCTAGGAAACTTGAGGTGTGGGCTGGCTTAAGACAACAAAAGCTTCACCAGCATTAGAGTTACTTCTTTTTTTTAATTAAAAATTTTTATTTAAAGATTTTATCTATTTGAGAGAGAAAAAGAGAGAGAGTGAGTACAAGCGGGGTGGGGGAAGAGGCAGAGGGAGCGGGAGAAGCAGACTCCCCATGAGCAGGGAGCCTGACTTGGGGCTCAATCTCAGGACCCTGAGATCACGACCTGAGCCAAAGGCAGACGCTTAACCAACTGAGCCACCCAGGCACTCCTAGAATCACTTCTGTGCTGAGCCTGGCCAGGGAAACTAATTTGTAGCCCTGCTCATTGCTGAATACAACCTTTAGCCTATCTGACCAGGAAAGCTAACCAGAATGCATGGGCAGCTGCATAGCCCATTCAACAGCCCGATGTACAGTAGCTCTCGAACAGAGAGCACAGCCTGTGGCTTCCCTCATCTGCAAGCAAAACCAGTGGTCTCACCTGACCAGGGAATTCATTGCATACAACTGATTCAGGCCCCCAAATAATAAGTTGTACAGGTCCCATCCTGATGCCCTACTAGGGCAGGGAAGCTAATTCATAGTCCCTTCTGTTACTGAATATAGATGGGACCCAGTCCTGACTATCTAGTAAGGCCGAGCAGAGAATCCAGGCCCCACAGAGCCTGTTCTTCAGCCTCAGTTGGGTAGGGAACCAAGAAAGCTGTCTTACCCAACTGTTCTCAGTCAGAGGCACAACCCCTATCCCTGTCTTCAGAGCCCAAATGGTCGGCTCACCCCCAAATTGACCTTAACAGCAGGCCCCACCTCCCCAAGGTCATTACCAGCAGACACACCCAGAAACCCAAACTGAGCTGACTGGTGAAAAGCTGTTTCTGTCTAAGTAAACCTGTAAAGTCTCTGGAAGAGGAGCCTGCTTACTCAAATGCATAGATACCAACATGAGGAATCACAGATCACAAAAAAGGCAGGTAAATATGGCACCACCAAAAGAATATAATAAAGTTCTAGTAATTGACCCCAAATAAATAGAGATCTATGAACTGACAAGAATTCAGAATAATCCTCTTAAAGTTTAGTGAACTATAAGAAAACGTAGACAAGTAAGCAAAATTAGGAAAACAATGCATGAACAAAAAGAGTTTGACAGGGAAATAGAAATGATAAAACAGGAATCCTAGTTGAGAAATACAATAACTGAACTGTGGAATTCAATAGAGAGTTTCAAAAGTAGACTTGATCATGCAGAAGAAAGAATCAGCAACTTGGACTATAGGACTTTGGAAACTACCTAGTCAGAGGATTAAAGAAAAAAAGAATTAAAAAAATGAAAACCTATGGGAATTATAGGGCACAGAAAAATATAACCATTGTTAGAAAGTGATAAACCATTCTCAGCTGCTTCCTGGGTAATAATCAGGAAGAATGGGATAGAGAGTTATATAGACCTATTTTGTAAATTCGGGAGGCTTTTCTGATCATTGCTGGTTATTATGCTTCTTCCTTTCCTTACACAGCAACCTCAAGCTCACCTGGTTGGTATAACCTCTGAGTAGCAGCCTGGCCAAAAGAAAGCCTAGGGAGTTCAAAGTTAATTCTGGTTCATTTACCTGGATTCTCTTGTTGGATTGACATGGTACTAGATTATAAAGATAATGACCACTTGGTTGAGTACACTTTGCTGAGTCTTCTTATAGTGGCCACTTGTAGGTTTCCAGGAGAGAATATTTTAGATTCTGGAAAATATGGATGGTGGGACAATAATGACCTTTTGTCTTTCAGAGCCATTCCTGGGACCTTTCTCTTAAAGGAAAATAACCTGGTGCTTCTCTTTGAAACTGTTCTAAGCCAAATGACTGACAATTTTGCTATGTCCCTTAACATTTCCAAGAGGTCTATCTAAAACAGGAGGTGATGGCATCAACTTCAGCATGTCCTATACAAAACAACTTTTAACATTTCCAGATATCTTCTCTACCTCCATTTCCATAACAGTTACTCAGCGATTCTGTTGGGATTTTTTTCATCTGGTTAGGTCCAGGACCTCGTGGGAGGAGGGGGAGCAAGGCTGAGGTCAATACTGCCTCCTCTTGTTGTTTGGGATCTTGTAAATAGCAGCCTTAATTAAATGCTTTGCGAGACAAATTGAATGTATTTGGCCCTAGCCTCTGTTAGTTAGCTTTATCAGAATAGTTGATGGATTTGTATGCTCCTGGGACAGTTCACTAGAAGCCAAATGTAGGAATGAAGGGTGGGTATTATTGGGAGGCAATTGTCCATGGGTTTCTTGCATTCATGGACATCTAGTGGGCAGAGACAATGACTGCCTTTGTCTTTGACTATATTTTCAAGGATGTTTGTGTAGTGAACTACCATGGACATAGAGATAGTATTTCTATCTAGAAGAAAAGGCAGGTTTGTTTACTATATAATAAAGACAGTGACTTACTTTAGGGTAAAGGTATAGGAGACTTATTACCTATTATGAAAGATTTGGATTCCCTGAGATTGGGGCTCCTCTACTGTCATGTGGAAGTATTACCTGGCCTTCTTTACTTTGTCTTGTGGGAACTGAGGTTTGGGGAACCAGCATAAAAATAGTATTTTTGCTATTGCTGTTGCTATGAATAATAAATTGTTTTTGTCTCCAGTGCTGGCATTCATGAAACTGTGCTAGGCTAACGTGTGACCTTGCAATTAGGATTAAGTTGCAGACTCGTCACAGTTCTTGAAATTCTTGTGATTTCTTCTTTGACCCATGAGTTATTTAGAAGTGAGTTGTTTGATTTCTTTGTTTTTTGTTTTTGTTTTTTAATTTTTTTAGAGGGGTGAGGGGTAGAGTGAGAAGGAGAGAGAGAATCTCAAGCAGGCTTCCCACTGAGCATGGAGACCTGCTCGGGGCTTGATCCCACAACCCTGAGATCACTACCTGAGCTGAAACCAAGAGGTGGACACTCATCCAATGGAGCCACCCAGGTGCCCCAGAGAGAGAATCTTAAGCAGGCTCCACGCCCAGCACAGAGCTGGAGGTGGGGCTCAATCTCACAACCCCGAGATCATGACCTGAGCCAAAATCAAGAGTTGGTCACTCAACCAACTGAGTCACCTAGGCACCCCTGGTTGTTTAATTTCTAATACATGAGATTTCCCAAATTACATTGTTTGTTGATTTCTATTTTGATTCCATCATGGTTGAAGAAAATATTTTGTATGATATAAATCTTTTCAAAAAATTTTTAAAAGATTTTATTTATTTGAGAGAAAGAGAGTGAGTGAGAGAGAGCAGGATTGAGGGGAGGGGCAGAAGGAGAGGGAGAAGCAGACTACCCGCTGAGCAGAGAGCCTGACTGGGGATTCGATCCCAGGACCCTGGGATCATGGACTGAGCCACCCAGGTGTCCCTCATTCCAAAATTTAAATGAGGAATTTATATAGAACTTTAGGAGAGCCTATGTTTTGAGTCCCTTATGCTTAGTCTGGTCTGTTGGTCTACCTTCCTTTCTACAGCATGGAATGGTAGAAATAGGACAAATTTTAGAGTTACACAGAACTTGCCCTTCTCCTTTCTCTAAATGATCTTGTTTTGACAATAAAAGTTGCATGCGGAAGCATCTATGGCTAGAGATGAAAGTGCAGCAAGAATTGTGGTTCCTTTTTAAATTTTCTCTGTCTTGCTGATACTAAGGCCAGATATGGTGATGAGAAAAACAGGGAGTAGAGAAGTCAGGACAGGGGTATGTGTAGGGTTAGAAGGAGAACCAGGAAAGATAATATCTAGTTAACTTGGATCCATATGGTATATGTTCTGGTCTCAGGGATTGGAAACTTTTGGGGAGAAGTGGAAGCACTGAGCTTGGGCTGAAGGTTCCTGTGTGCCCTCATCCTGTCGGGGAATAGACCTGTACAGAAAAATTTATGTAAAATAGCATTGCTAGCAGGAAGGAGAGGAAATACGATCTTTGAGTCACTTTAACAGCTCAATGGAAAAGTAAGAGGCCGTGGATTATAAATTAATACCCAGACCAAGGAACTCAGGAAGATAATTAAAATATTGCACTAAGACTTCTGCTTTCTGGTGTGGCATGTGAAGAGTTTAGAAGTCTCACTTTGTCCTAACAACAGCTTTTACAGCTCAACAAGCTTAAAAATTAACAACTGTTCTTAGCTCTGTTAGAGAACTGAGATCACAGGGAAAACTATTGTCCCTACAATGGGAGAGGCGTGTGGGCATATACAGAGAATCACAACTTACCCAAGTAGAAATTCATGAGGAGCACCTTATCTAGGTACGTTTATTTCAGTAACTCTGTTTCCCTAACTTGCTCGGTTTATATATATAGCAAATATCATCCCCTGACACATTACATATTTACTTACTTGTTTTCTATCTCTTTCTATGATTCTATTAGAATATAAGCTCTTGTGAAGGCAGGGCCATTTCTGATTGTTTGTTAATGTGTCTAAAACTTCTAGAAGAGGCATGTAGAAGGCAACATTTTTGGACAAGTAAAGGAATGAAGAAAAGGAACTATATTTTAGGGAAATATATTTCTTTTTTTTTTTTTTAAAGATTTTATTTATTTATGTGACAGAGAGACAGCCAGCGAGAGAGGGAACACAGCAGGGGAGTGGGAGAGGAAGAAGCAGACTCCCAGCGGAGGAGCCCGATGTGGGACTCGATCCCAGAATGCCGGGATCACGCCCTGAGCCAAAGGCAGACGCTTAACGACTGTGCTACCCAGGTGCCCCGGGAAATAGATTTCTGTATTATATGACTCTGGACCTCCAGGTGTGCATAGTCAAGGAATTCTTAGCCAAAGCCTTCCACACTCTTAGAGGCATTAGAAAGCTTGTCACAGAGAACATTCACAAGTCTGCTCCAAACCCCTCTTCTGTAACTGAGCACAATTCTAGTTAAGAAAATAAAGTCGGTGACATCCATCTCCATACAGATTGAAACTGTGTCTTGAAATCCCAATCAAAATCCCTGAAGAATGCAAAATCACCAAACAAAATCCTATCTTAGAAGGTTTACTTTAGAATACCAGGAATGGAAAGGCTGGGTAATAAAATTAGCTGGCAACAAAATTCTTTAGGCACCACATGCTGAGAAGACAGTAGGGGTAATCAAAAGAGAGAATCTTGGGATCTACTGGTAATGAGGTACTGTGCTCCCCTACTAGGAAAGCCGTCCTCCAAGTGACTAAGAGCAGACAGCATGTTTTTGTGTCTTCTTCAATGTCTTTCAAGAGTGGTTTGTAGTTTCTAGAATATAGAACCTTTATGTCTCTGGTTAAGTTAATTCTGAGATAACATATGATTTTTGGTGTTGTGGTAAATGGAATGGATTCCCTAATTTCTCTTTCTTCAGTCTCATTGTTTGTGTATAGAAATGCAACTGATTTCTGAGCATTGATTTTGTATCCCGCCACATTACTGAATTGCTCTATAACTTCTAGTAGTTTGGGGTGGAGTCTTTTGGGTTTTCCATATAGAGTATCACGTCATCTGCAAAGAGAGACAGTTTGACTTCTTCTTTGCCGATTTGGATACCTTTGATCCCTTTTTGTTGTCTGATTGCTGTTGCAAGGACGTCTAGTACTATGTTGAATAATAATGGTGAGAGTGGGCATCCTTGTCGTGTTCCTAATCTTAAGGGAAAGGCTTCCAGCTTTTCCCCATTGAGAATGATATTTGCTGTAGGCTTTTCATAGTTGGTTTTTATGAAATTGAGGAATGTACCCTCTATCCCTACACTCTGAAGGGTTTTAATCAGGAAAGGATGCTGTATTTTGTCAAATGCTTTTTCTGCATCAGTTGAGAGGATCATATGTTTTTGACTCTTTTCTTGTTGATAGATCTATCACATGATCGATTTGCGAATGTTGAACCACTGCATCCCAGGGATGAACCCCTTGGTCACCGATGGATAATCCTTTTAATATACTATTGATCCTATTAGCTAGGATCTTGTTAGAATTTTGGCACCATATTCATCAGGGATATCGGTTCGTAATTTCCTCTTGATGGGGTCTTTGCCTGGTTTGGGGATCAAGGTAATACTGGCCTCAGAATGAGTTTGGTAGCTCTTCTGTTTCTATTTTTGAAACAGCTTCAGGAGAATAGGTATTTCTTCTTCTTTGAATGTTGTAGAATTCTCGGAATCCCCAGGCCCTGGACTTCTTGGGAGGTTTTTATCACTGCTTCAATCTTTTTCATAATTAATCAGCCTGTTTAAAAATCAATTTCTTCCTATTTCAGTCTTATAGGTTTCGGAGCATCCCATTTCTTCCAGGTTGATTAATTATTGGCATAAAGCTGTTGATAAAAGTTTCTAATGATTCTTCCTATTTCATTGTTGGTAGTGATCTCTCCCCTTTTCTATAATTTTATTAATTTACCTTCTCTATTCTTTTGAATAAGTCTGGTCAGTGGTTGTTGATCTTATTTATTCTTTCAAAGAACCAGGTTCTAGTTCTGTTGATCTGCTCTACTGTGCTCCTGGTTTCTAATTCATTGATCTCTGCTCTAATCTTGATCACCTCCTTCTCATGCTTGCAGGTTGGCCTGTTCTTCTGTTCCATCTCCAGCTTTGAGGTGAGTAAAAAATTTGCATCTTAGATTTTCTATTCTTTTGAGTGAGGCTTTGATGGCTATGTATTTTTCCCTTAGGACCACCTTGCAGTGTCCCATGTTTGGTACCGCCATTCTCGTTGGTTCCATAAAGTGTTTAAATTGATTTTTAATTTCCTGGTGTACCCAATCATTCTGAGCAGGATGGTTAGTTTTAAGTGTTTGAATTTCTTCCAAATTTTTCCTTGTAATTGAGTTCCAATTCAAAGCATTGTGGTCTGGAAATATGCAGGGAATAATTTCAGTCTTTTGGCATCAGTTGAGACCTATTTTGTGACCCAGTATATGGTCTATTCTGGAGAAACCATGTGCATTAGAAAAGAATGAGTATTCTGTTGTTCTGGGGTGTATGTTGTAATCTATGAGGTCCATCTGGTCTAGTATGTCACTTCAAAGCTCTTGTTTCTTTGTTGATTTTCTGCTTAGGTGATCTGTCTATTGCTGATAGTGGCTTACTGTATTACTCCCAAAGATACAGACTATAGAGAAGAGAAGGGCCATATGCACCCCAATGTTCATATAGCATTGTCCCAATAGCTAAATTGTGGAAGGAGCTGAGATGCCTTCCAATTCAGCATGACTGGATTAAGAAGATGTGGTCCATATTACAATGGAATAATATTACTCAGCCATCAAAAAGGAACGATTTCACATTTGCAACATGGACAGGACTGGAGGAGATAATGCTAAGTGAAATAAGTCAAGCAGAGAAAGACAATTATTATCAGCTCATGTTATGGAACATAGAAATAGAGAAGATCAGTAAGAGAAGGGAAGAATGAAGGGGGGTAAACAGAAGGGGAATGAACCATGAGAAACTATGGACTCTGGGAAACAAACTGAGGGCTTCAGAGGGAGTGGGGTGGGGATTGGGATAGCAGTGGGATGGGTATTATGAGGGCACATTGCATGGTGCACTGGGTGTTATACTCAAGTAATGAAATGGAACATTACATCAAAATATAAGGATGTACTGTATGGGACTAACATTAATAATAAAAATATAATTTAAAAAAAAAAAAAGAGCATGACAGCATGATGACCAAGCACCAGCCCTAACTGTTGGGGTGATTTTTCTACGGACTTGAGAAGAGTTCAGTACCTCTTTGGGAAACAAAAGATCCTAGCATCTATATGTTACTGAATGAAAGTCCTCCTTCCTGAAAAAATTCTATTGCTTTTATGACTCATTATGCTTTTGTAACTTAAAACATTTTTTTAAAAATTTCATTAGTTACAATTTTTTCTTTATTTAGTTCTGAAAAAAGATCTCACATCAACTATCTGAAGATGGAAGCTTGTTTATAATTATTTTGCATTAGAAAGTTTTATTTTTGTTAATTATCATGCCTATAAATAATTAAGCATGTACAAGACATAGGATCTCTACTTGCCTTGTATTGTTACTAATTATTGATAGACCTTTGGTGATTACCTTGTCCATTTGAACACTTTGTTTCCTTTTTTTTTTTAAGATTTTATTTATTTATTTGACACTACAGAGAGAGAAAGAGAGCACACAAGCAGGTGGAGCATCAGGCAGAGGGAGAAGCAGACTCGCCACTGGGCAGAGAGCCCAACATGGAGCTAGATCACAGGACCCTGAGATCATGACCGAGAAGACAGACACTTAACTGACTGAGCCACCCAGGTTCCCAAAATCTTTGTTTCTTAATCTGTAAAATGTGGGAATTAGGTAGCTCTAAGCCCCCTCTGAGTTTTAATAATTGCATATTTTATGAAACACATACTTTTACTCAGTTTTTGGTTTTTCAGAAATACTGTGGTAAATATATATTTAAAAAGCAAGTCATTTAAATGGAGAAACACAAGAAATACAACTCAGTTAAGGGATAGTACTGGCATTTAATGTTTAACATTAAGTAAATATTGGATTTATACATTACTAATATTATGCTTGGCGGACTTCACCTTTATCTTGAAGAACTTTTTTTTTTAAAGATTTTACTTATTTACTTAGAGAGAGGAGATAGTTGAGAGGGGCAAAGGAGAGGTCCTTTGCCTTATTGAGCAGGGAGCCTGATGTGGGGCTCAATCCCAGGATGCAGACCCTGACCTGAGCTGAAGGCAGACACTTAACTGACTATGCCACCCAGGCGCCTCAGAGACAAATTACAAGAATCTAGGCCTATACCAGAGATTTAAAAATTCTTACTAAATAAAATAAAAAATAATGAGTTAAAAAAATCATTTTGCCACCATATGGAAATGATTCAGACAAATAAATGGCTAAAATTTTAGAAAGTTTTATAACAGTATGTGAACAGTTCCAAAATTTCTCCCAGAAATTATTATAATTTCGATTGAGAAGCATTGGAGAAGGACCTCATTTTAGCCAAGGTTTCAAGAGCTAACCTGACTAGTACTGAAACAACTGATAGCTATTGGTTATCCTGCCAAAAGGCATGACCTGAATTAACCACAAAGAAATTTCTAAGAAACCAACAATAAGGATCTATAAAAGGACCATATCTTTTCAAAAATGTCAATGTCATAAAAAAAGTTTGAGGTGATTTTTAGATTTAAGACATTAAAGAACACATGACAAATAAATGCAATATGTCATCTTGGATTGATCCTGGATTGGGAAAAATGGCACAATTATTGGGACAAGAACATTATTGTGTATAATTTGAAGCGGCTAGCATATTGATTACAGCATTTAACAGTGTTAAATCTCTAATTTTGTTAAGTGAATTGTACCTGTTTATAGAATGTCCTTTTCTTTGAATTGTATTTAAAGACTTCAGAGGTAAAGAGACAAGTTATCTATGGAAACTCTTAAATGATTATTTGAGGGGAATGATGAAACAAAAGTGGATACAATGTTAACAGTTGTGAATCGGTAAACTATATGGGAATTATTTTCTACTATGCTGCAACATTTTTATAAGTGTGAACTTCTTAAAAATAAAAATAGACAACACCACACCTTCCAAAAAGATAAGTTCTGTTGCTATCAAAAACCTGATGAAAACGGTTCCTATGCTTGTCTTATTTTGTCCACAAGAGTCTAGTTCTAAAAAAGATCTCTCCAAACTGTCACACTAGCTGGAAATGTGTATTTCTCAGATTATAATGGTAG
Source organism: Ursus maritimus (assembly GCF_017311325.1). Classification (NCBI taxonomy): domain Eukaryota; kingdom Metazoa; phylum Chordata; class Mammalia; order Carnivora; family Ursidae; genus Ursus; species Ursus maritimus. The sequence continues at coordinate 32,653,208 of NW_024427107.1, read as the reverse complement.
GCAGTCCACTACCGTTGAGGAGACACAAGGTATGAGATTGCATACAATGTTCAACTCTCTTTGTTGCCTAGAATATGACGCCTTTTTCAGAGTGTGTCTCCTTGATGGCACAACTTACCACACTCACCAAAGCTTGATAGCCATGATAATCTAGTTAATATATACACTGATAGCAAGTATGCCTTTGGAGCAGTCCATAGTTTGGAACGCTAAAAATGAGAGACTGTAGGAATATTCAATTTAAAATGATCAACCCATTTAACTTTTAAGCGCTTTAATGCTTTCTAAAAAGTGACAATAAATGTAGATCCATAAAAAGGCAGAACATTGAGGTAAAAGATAGCTCTAGCTGATGACTGTAACCTTGACAGGCAGCTCCTCGTAAAGTAGTGGTCCATAGACCCCAAGAAGCTTGATTATTTAGACAGAGTCAAAGAGGCTACTATAAAATGCCAAAGAATTGGCTCCATTCCTAAAGGAGTTATTCAGAAAAGTTCATGGAAATTGCACAAGGATGTTGTATATCTCTGTCTTTCAGAACAAGTGCTTTGTGGTGCCAGACATCACAAAAATATTCCCACAGAGAGAACACAGTGGCTGGATACTCAAGCAACCATTGATGGAAACGACACAGAAGTGGTGAGGGCTTTTTGTGCATGTCTTAAAATATTAAGTGATCTTGTTGTCAATATCATGTAATCAGAGTTCCAGATAAACCAAATGAGGCTATCAAAACTGCTATATTTTAGATAGAACTTAAAGATGTTTTGTTTCACAGCTCAGGTGGGAATGCAATAACAGGGAAAAGAAAAGAAAAAATATATAAGATACATATTTTATTAAACTAATTAAATTTTTATATGTACACACTTATAATTTAAAAGTTAAAACATAATTAAAAAAATCTATCCTCAGTCATACTTCCATCCACTCCCTGATTCTTCTCCCAGAGGAAACGATTTTCTTTTCTTTTCAGACTTTGTCTCCATATTTTAAAAATGTATGTAATTTTATTGTTCTTTTTAAAACATTTTTCGTCAGATATCAAAATATTTAGCTAAAGAAATTAGCTTTTTTATATGCACCACTCCCCCATTTTTTCTCTTTTCCCATCTTCTGAGTGTATTTCTGTCACAGTTGATTAAATACAATATTTAGTTTCTACATTATTATTATTACCTTTTAAATATGATTCTTGGCTGGGCAATTTATTGTGCTCATATTTTTCTTGTCTTTTAAAATTTTTCTTGTACCTATGACATTCATTCCCAAATATTCTGCCAGAGCTTCAATATCCCTCCATATTTAAACAGCATTTTTTGTTTCTTGTTTATTTTCTTTTCTTTTTTTTTTCTTTTGATATTTCTTAGAGACTCCATCTCTTCTGCTCCAATTTACACTGGTTACTTTCTTTCTTTCTTTCTTTTTTTTAAAGATTTATTTATTTATTTGATAGAGAGAGAGACAGCCAGCCAGAGAGAAACAGGTAGTGGAGGAGAGTGGGAGAGGAAGCAGGCTCCCAGAAGCAGCCTGATGTGGGCTTATTCCCAGGGCTCTGGGATCGCCTGAGCCGAGCGCGACGCTAACAGCTGAGCCACCCAGGCACCCCTCACTGGTTACTCTTCTATCCTACTTCACAACTGGAGTCCTGAGATTTCCCTTCTTGACCATCCTGGGAATCCCGCAGTACATTTTTCCTTTGTTGGATATTCTGTGTCCTGGATATGTTGTTATTTTTTTTTTTCTTGGTTTATCTCTCTGCTGGAGCATAATCCTACAGAGATTCTTGAGAAGGTTTATAACTTTACTTAGTGCCTTCAATTTTTGGAGGTGTTCGAGTTCTTATTTTCTTACTGGTTCCCCTTCCTTAACTTTTAGCTTTCTTCAGTGGAATGTCAGTTACTATCCAATCTTCTCCTTCTTAACTCCCAAAACTTTGTTACATTCTCTTATCTGCTGTAATTCTTATCCTATTTTGTTTATCCTTCTATGTCTCATGCATATTTTTTTTTCTCGTCATTTTATGGGGGCTTTAGAGGGAATAGGTAACAGCATATTGTTCAATATACCACATAACAGAGATCTCACAAAGTTTTAGTTACCAAAATTCTAGAATGCCTAATAGTGTCTATAAGTGAAGGGCAGAGGAAGCTCAGGAAAAAAAGTATTTGAATGGCGAGTTGATGTATTAAATTGCTACTGCCAGATGAGATTTAGCATTTCTCACCGTTAATATATTATGCTTTTTTTTTTTTTTTTGGCCTTTTCATTTAAGCTTCACTAAACGAAATGGACACTAGGTGGCTCTATAAGCACATATATTCAGAACATTCCATTTGGTTCAAGAATTTGAAGGCATCATAAAATCTTTTGATAACAAATGAAAATTAATTTTTTTAGTTATAAGAAAATGAATTTAACTATAGCTATAAGGAGTGAATTCAGAAATCGTACCTAAATGCCATTTTGTTATCAATTAATACTTTGGGTCAATACTGCCAAATGCCAGGTATCATGAGAAGTAATGGGGCTTTATGGATAAGTAAGAGTAGATAGGGTCCTGTCCATAGGAATACTGGCAACAAAAATTCAGAAATAAATAAATAATTGCAAAAATGATAAATTAAACAATTTCAAATATGCAAAGTTTTGTGCAAAAAGTATAAGATGCTATTGAGTTATATATACATGGTTACCTAACTTAGGCTGGGTCAAGAATAGGGGCTTCAGAACTGAGGCTCAGTAAGTCTGAAGGATGAATAGACTGTTAAAGCAGTCCGCTTGACAAGATGTGTTCGGAAGGAGGATGGACATAATTAAGGCTCCCAACGATGGAGAACACAGAATATGTAAGCTGCCACTTTAGGAGCAGAAGTGGGCAGGGGGAGAGTGGGATAAGATGAAGCTGGTGAGATAACAGAGGAAAATCATAAGGTCCTGGATTTATATTGAGTTAGGAGAGGCAAGAAGCCATGAAGTGTTTTTGCAACTAATCATATGATTGAATTTACATTTTTAACAGATAATTTTGTTACATCGTGCAACATAATATGGATTCATTCCTTGTGTAAGCTCCTTTTCAAGTTGTTCAAATCACTGATCGATAATAGTCACAAGAACTGAAATCAGTGTATAGGAGCAGTGGCTTGGATCTCGAATAGAAGTCCCCAAAAAAAAAAATCAAAGAAACTTAAAAGAGAAATATGTATGAATGTATGAATATATATTGTATGCATGAGTATTATGAATGTATGAATATGCTGTATGTATATATAGTATATATGCAGAGAGAGAACCTTGGATAAATGGTCACAGTCACACACATGACCATAGATTATAATGATTTTATTTTTGCTGTTACTTTATCTTCCATTCAACTTGGTTTGGATTAACATGAAGTGTGAAGGGACAGATAGTTACAATGGCATAACTTGCTATTTTTGCTCTATTTCTTTATATTATGAGTAACCTAATATTGTCTCTGCTGTGTGTTTGTATTAGTGTAGCCTTTATCCTTTGAGCTGGTGTCTACTGGTGAGCAACCCAAGCATTAGGAACACATTATAGAATTTTTCATAGAATTTTTAGAGTTGGAAATGATATTAGTGATCATATTTTTGTGCATGTCACACTGTTTTGTGGAATCTAATAGTTCCTTTAGGTGTCTCGAGCCTGGGAAGTAGATGAAGGTTCAAGCTGACATGCTCTGCTCACCCTTCCTTTAACTAGAGATGCTCTGCTTATCTGTTGAACTTTGTGCAGTTATTCTTTGAAGAGAGCTTCATGCTATTGCAAATGGGGAAAGCTCTGATCTTGTCCAAATACTTATCTTCATGGGTGGACACTGGGGACAAGTATTTAAAATTGATTTTCCAGGTACTAATGAAAGAAATAAGATTTCCCCTAGATATCTAGTGCAAGAAAATCACTAATTTTATTCCCCACACAAATATGCTGGTGTGTAAATGAATTCATGTGGGTTGTTTTAAAGAAAAGCTCAGCTATTTTAATAACAGGAGGTCCCAGCAGAAGACTGGAATTAAGAGTTATACAGGGCTCAAGAAAGAAAGGAAAAACATTGTATCCAGTGTGTGCTAAAGGAGTTCTTTTTAAATTTTCTGCTTTTAGTTTTAGGTCTTTCATTGTCATAATAGCATTTTACTAGTAGTCTGTTACAGGTAAATGTATGTCCAGTATTTTTTTTCTGGTTATTTTTAGAAGTATTTAGAAAGAAGCTGCACAGAATTAGTAGGAGAAGAAGTAGCAAAATATTTCTCAGTTAAGAATTGGCAAAAGATTAATTGCACTGTATCATTTTAAGTCACAATGTGATATAAGAGACATTGCTGCCATTTTCAGACAGTAAGACATAAAGATTCAAATGCTGGAATAAGAGGACAATATACTTTTGTTTTTCTAGAGAAAATGGATTTCTTTTGGTAGTTTTAAGAGTTTCTAAAGAGCACCATGAAATATCAATGGGACATCCTGTGAGTGGGAGTGATAATCACAGTATTTAACCACATGGGATGGGGTTAAAACAATCAGAAAGGTTGCTGGCAATTGGGCTTCATTTAGTTTATATGAGCAAGGTTTGGGGATCTCCTGCCATGCCAGATATCCTGGTTATAGGGTACAGGATTGGCTAGGAGTCAAGGGATGAGGAACTTAGGGTAGTAACCATTTACTAGTAGAATAAAAATATTTCAATGGACTGGTGTGTTCTGGCTGAGATTTACCCTTGTTATGGAATATTTCTTTGAAAACTGCTGTGCTGGAAATTTATCTGATCTACCATATTTGTTTCTAAACCTCTCCACTTAGCCATGTGAATTGCTGGATTTGCCCTTCAGATTCAGATGTCACCCCTGACTCATGAGCTTCATCTTTGCCTCTCCCACATCTACTGATCTTTGAGGATTTGGTGGATCAACTGTCTCTGCTATTCCTGGTGACAACCTCAGTTTATTGATTGTTGATTTTTTTAGATTTTATTTATTTATTTGAGAGAGAGAATGAGGGGGGGAGAGACACAGCAGGGGGAAGTCAAGGAGAAGCAGACTCCACTGAGCAGGGAGCCCCATGCAGGCCGTCCTAGGAGTCCAGGATCAGACCTGAGCTGAAGGTAGACCTTCTAACCAACTGAGCCACCAGGGTGCCCTGATTTTGCTATAATTTTGACAGTTCAAAGATTTATTACATTATTCAATGTAAGATGAAGAAAATATAGAGAGGACATAGGGACCCTTTGAAAGTTGAAAGATGCAATTAGTGCAAGATTCGATGCAATTAATATTTATGCTTCCTGTAAAATACTTAAGGATTTGGGAGACAGTAGAGTCATAAATTTACATTTTGAAAAAGAGATTCGCTAAACCTCCTGAGTTAAAATCTTAATTAATGATTATTTAATTAATTTAAGGGTACTCAAACTATATTTAGTTATGGGATTGTTTCAGCCTTGCTTTGATGAAACACTTCCTGACTTAACCTGATCTATAAAAATCATATATGGTGCTTATTAAAAATATTTATTTCCAGGCCCCTTTCCATGCCTGCTTCAATGAAATTTTCCAGGGAGGACCTGAAATGTGAATGTTAAAAAGTACACCCCAATAAATCTTATAAATGAATTTGGGAGATACCAAATCTACTTTGCAGATCATATCGCTTTTGTCAATGTTGAAGAACAATCAGAATATTTAGTAGGATATTATTATTATTATGAAGAGAGGATGCTGTATTTTGTCAAATGCTTTTTCTGCATTGAATTAGAGGATCATATGGTTCTTGACTCTTTTCTTGTTGATATAATCTATCACGTGATCGATTTGAGAATGTTGAACCAGCTCTTGCATCCCAGGGATGAATCCATTGGTCATGATGGATAATCCCTTTTATCGTCTTGTTGGATCCTATTAGCTAGATCTTAGAATTTTGGCATCCATATATTCATCAGGGATATCCCTCCTTCTTTGATGGGGACTTGCCTGGTTTGGGGATCAAGGTAAATACTGCCTCATGGAATGAGTTTGGTAGTTTCCTTCTGTTTCTATTTTTTGAAACAGCTTCAGGGAGTAAGGTTCTCTTCGAATGTTAGTAGAATTCCGGGAATCCACATCCTGGATCTCTGTTTTTGGGGAGGTTTTGATCACTGCTTCAATCTCTCACATTGACATGTCTGTTTAGATAATCTGCTTCTTTCCTGTTTCAGTCTTGGTAGTTTATAGGTTTCCAGGAAGGCATCCATTCCTTCCAGGTTGTTTTACTTTTTATACATGTTGATAGTAGTTTCTAATAGATTCTTCCTATTTCCATGGTGTTGGTCATGTCTCTCCTTTTGTCATTCATAACTTTATTAATGTGAGTCCTTTTCTATTCCTTTAGAATAAGTTTGGCCAGTGGCTTATTGATCTTATTTATTCTTTCAAAGAACCAGCTTCTGGTTTTGCTTGATCTGCTCTACTGTGCTCCCATTCTAATTCATTGACTCTCGCCTCCATCTTGTTAACTGCCTTCTCGGTGTGGGTTATGCCTGTTCTGTTCCAGCTCCAGCTTTTGAGGTGAGAATATAAAATCTGCATTTTAAATTTTTCTATTCTTTTTGAGTGAGGCTTGATGACTATGTATTTTCCCTTAGGACTGCCTTTGTAGTTCCCACAGGTTTTGGACCGTTGTGTTTTCATTCTCTTGGTCTCCATAAATTGTTTAAATTGATTTTTAATTTCCTGGTTTATCGAATCATCTTTGAGCAGGATGTTCTTAGTTTTCGCGTTTGAGTTTCTTCCAAATTTTCCTTGCATCGAGTCTCACCAAAA
>NW_024427107.1:32634622-32646380 GCF_017311325.1 Ursus maritimus | reverse complement strand
TCTATCCCTACACTCTGAAGGGTTTTAATCAGGAAAGGATGCTGTATTTTGTCAAATGCTTTTTCTGCATCAGTTGAGAGGATCATATGGTTCTTGACTCTTTTCTTGTTGATATGATCTATCACACTGATCGATTTGCGAATGTTGAACCACCCTTGCATCCCAGGGATGAATCCCACTTGGTCATGATGGATAATCCTTTTAATATACTATTGGATCCTATTAGCTAGGATCTTGTTGAGAATTTTGGCATCCATATTCATCAGGGATATCGGTCTGTAATTCTCCTTCTTGATGGGGTCTTTGCCTGGTTTGGGGATCAAGGTAATACTGGCCTCAGAATGAGTTTGGTAGTTTTCCTTCTGTTTCTATTTTTTGAAACAGCTTCAGGAGAATAGGTATTATTTCTTCTTTGAATGTTAGGTAGAATTCCCCGGGGAATCCGTCAGGCCCTGGACTCTTGTTTTTGGGGAGGTTTTTGATCACTGCTTCAATCTTTTCATAATTAATCAGCCTGTTTAAAAAATCAATTTCTTCCTATTTCAGTCTTATAGGTTTCCAGGAAGGCATCCATTTCTTCCAGGTTGATTAATTATTGGCATAAAGCTGTTGATAAAAGTTTCTAATGATTCTTCCTATTTCATTGGTGTTGGTAGTGATCTCTCCCCTTTAGTCATAATTTTATTAATTTGGGTCCTTTCTCTATTCTTTTGAATAAGTCTGGTCAGTGGCTTGTCGATCTTATTTATTCTTTCAAAGAACCAGGTTCTAGTTCTGTTGATCTGCTCTACTGTGCTCCTGGTTTCTAATTCATTGATCTCTGCTCTAATCTTGATCACCTGCCTTCTCATGCTTGGGTTAGGCCTGTTCTTCTGTTCCATCTCCAGCTTCTTGAGGTGAGAATATAAAATTTGCATCTTAGATTTTTCTATTCTTTTGAGTGAGGCTTTGATGGCTATGTATTTTCCCCTTAGGACCACCTTTGCAGTGTCCCATAGGTTTTGGACCGTTGTGTTTTCATTCTCGTTGGTCTCCATAAAGTGTTTAAATTGATTTTTAATTTCCTGGTGTACCCAATCATTCTTGAGCAGGATGGTTAGTTTTCAAGTGTTTGAATTTCTTCCAAATTTTTCCTTGTAATTGAGTTCCAATTTCAAAGCATTGTGGTCTGAGAATATGCAGGGAATAATTTCAGTCTTTTGGCATCAGTTGAGACCTATTTTGTGACCCAGTATATGGTCTATTCTGGAGAAAGTTCCATGTGCATTAGAAAAGAATGAGTATTCTGTTGTTCTGGGGTGTAGTGTTCTGTATGTATCTATGAGGTCCATCTGGTCTAGTATGTCATTCAAAGCTCTTGTTTCTTTGTTGATTTTCTGCTTAGGTGATCTGTCTATTGCTGATAGTGGCTACTGATTATTTACCCCAAAGATACAGACATAGAGAAGAGAAGGGCCATATGCACCCCAATGTTCATAGCAGCATTGTCCACAATAGCTAAATTGTGGAAGGAGCTGAGATGCCCTTCAACAGATGACTGGATTAAGAAGATGTGGTCCATATATACAATGGAATATTACTCAGCCATCAAAAAGAACGATTTCACATTTGCAGCAACATGGACAGGACTGGAGGAGATAATGCTAAGTGAAATAAGTCAAGCAGAGAAAGACAATTATCATATGCTTTCACTCATTTATGGAACATAAGAAATAGGAAGATCAGTAAGAGAAGGGAAGAATGAAGGGGGGGTAAACAGAAGGGGGAATGAACCATGAGAAACTATGGACTCTGGGAAACAAACTGAGGGCTTCAGAGGGAGTGGGGTGGGGGATTGGGATAGGCCGGTGGGATGGGTATTAAGGAGGGCACATATTGCATGGTGCACTGGGTGTTATACTCAAGTAATGAATCATGGAACATTACATCAAAAACTAAGGATGTACTGTATGGTGACTAACATAACATAATAAAAAATTATTATTAAAAAAAAAAAAAAAGAGCAGACAGCATGCATGCCACTAAGCACCAGCCCTAACTGTTGGGGTGATTTTCTTACGGACTGAGAAGTAGTTCAGTACCTCTTTGGGAAACAAAAAGATCCTAGCATCTATTATGTTACTGAATGAAAGTCCTCCTTCCTGAAAAAAATTCTATTGCTTTTGCGACCTTAGTGCTTTGCGTTTTGTAACTTAAAACATTTTTTTAAAAATTTCATTAGTTACAATTTTTTTCTTATTTAGTTCTGAAAAGATCTCACATCAACTATCTGAAGGGAAATCTGGAAGCTTGTTTTATAATTATTTTGCATTAGAAAGTTGTATTTTTGTTAATTATCATGCCTTATAAATAATTAAGCATGTACAAGACATAGGATCTCTACTCTTGGCCTGTATTGTTACTAATTATTGATAGGACCTTTGGTGATTACCTTGTCCATTTGAACACTTTGTTTCCTTTTTTTTTTTTTAAGATTTTATTTATTTATTTGACACACAGAGAGAGAAAGAGAGCACACAAGCAGGTGGAGCATCAGGCAGAGGGAGAAGCAGACTCGCCACTGGGCAGAGAGCCCAACATGGAGCTAGATCACAGGACCCTGAGATCATGACCTGAGCTGAAGACAGACACTTAACTGACTGAGCCACCCAGGTTCCCCAAAATCTTTGTTTCTTAATCTGTAAAATGTGGGAATTAGGTAGCTCTAAGCCCCTCTGAGTTTTAATAATTGCATATTTTATGAAACACATACTTTTACTCAGTTTTTTTGGTTTTTCAGAAATACTGTGGTAAATATATATTTAAAAAGCAAGTCATGTTAAATGGAGAACACAAGAAATACAACTCAGTTAAGGGATAGTACTGGCATTTAATGTTTAACATTAAGTAAATATTGGATTTATACATTACTAATATTATGCTTGGCGGACTTCACCTTTATCTTGGAAGAACTTTTTTTTTTTTTAAAGATTTTACTTATTTACTTGAGAGAGAGGGAGTATTAGCTGGGGAGAGGGGCAAAGGAGAGGTCCTTTGCCTTATTGAGCAGGGAGCCTGATGTGGGGCTCAATCCCAGGATGCCAGACCCTGACCTGAGCTGAAGGCAGACACTTAACTGACTATGCCACCCAGGCGCCCCTAGAGATTAATTACAAGAATCTAGGCCTATACCAGAGATTTAAAAATTCTTTACAATAAAATAAAAAAATAATGAAGTTAAAAAATCATTTTGCCACCATATGGAAATTGATTCAGACAAGAATGATAAATGGCTGCTAAAATTTGGGTGAAAGTTTTATAACAGTATGTGAACAGTTCCAAAATTTCTCCCTAGAAATTATTTACTAATTTCAAGGAAAAATAGTGACCACATTGGAGAAGGATCCCATTTTAGCCAAGGTTTCAGAGCTAACCTGACTAGTACTGAAACAACTGATAGCTATTGGTTATCCTGCCAAAAAGGCATGACCTGAATCTAACCACAAAGAAATTTCTAAGAAACCCAAACTAAGGGACATTCTATAAAAGTGACCATACTTTTCAAAAATGTCAATGTCATAAAAAAAAGTTTGAGGTGATTTTTAGATTTAAGGACATTAAAGACACATGACAAATAAATGCAATATGTCATCTTGGATTGGATCCTGGATTGGGAAAAAATGGCATAAGAACATTATTGGGACAAGAACATTATTGGTATAATTTGAATGCGGGCTGCATATTAGATTACAGCATTGTACCAGTGTTAAATTCTCTAATTTTGTTAAGTGAATTGTACCTGTTTATAGAATGTCCTTTTTCTTTGGAATTGTATTTAAAGACTTCAGAGGTAAAGAGACAAGTTATCTATGGTAAACTCTTAAATGATTATTTGAGGGGAATGATGAAACAAAAGTGATACAATGTTAACAGTTGGTGAATCTGGTTGAAAACTATATGGGAATTATTTTCTACTATGCTGCAACATTTTTATAAGTGTGAACTTCTTAAAAATAAAAATAGCACACACACCACACCTTCCAAATAGATAAGTCTTTGTTGCTTATCAAAAACCTGATGAAAACGGTTCCTATGCTTGTCTTATTTTGTCCACAAGAGTCTAGTTCTAAAAAAGATCTCTCCAAACCTGTCATCTGCTGGGAAATGTGTATTTCTCAGATTATAATGGTAGGCAGTCCAACATTTCGGTTGAGGAGACACAAGGTATGAGATGTGCAAGCAATATGTTCAACTCTTTGTTGCCTAGAATATGACGTCTTTTCAGAGGTAAAATCAGCCTTGATGGCACAACTTACCACACTCACCAAAGCTTGATAGCCGATGATAATCATAGTTAATATATACACTGATAGCAAGTATGCCTTTGGAGCAGTCCATAGTTTGGGAACGCTGTAAAAATGAGAGACCTTCTTCTGTAGGAATCTCAATTTAAAATGATCAACCCATTTAACTTTTAAGCGCTTTAATGCTTTCTACAAAAGTGACAATAAATGTAGATCCATACAAAAAGGCAGAACATTGAGGTAAAAGAACTGCTCTAGCTGATGACTGATTAACCTTGACAGGCAGCCCTCAGTAAAGTAGTGGTCCATATAGGACCCCAAGAAGCTGATTATTTAGACAGAGTCAAAGAGGCTACTATAAAATGCCAGCAATTGGCTCCCAATTTTAAAGGAGTTATTCAGAAAAAGTCTGGCGGGAAATTGCACAAGGATGTTGTATATCTCTGTCGGTCTTTCAGAACAAGTGCTTTGTGGTGCCAGACATCACAAAAATATTCCCACAGAGAGAACACAGTGGCTGGTATACTCAAGCAACCATTGATGGGAAACGATTACAGAAGTGGTGAGGGGCTTTTTGTGCATGTCTTAAAATATTAAGTGATCTTGTTGTCAATATCATGTAATCAGAGTTCCAGATAAACCAAATGAGGCTATCAACACTGCTATATTTTAGATAGAACTTAAAGATGTTTTGTTTCATACAGCTCAGTGTGGGAATGCACAACAGGAAAAAAAGAAAAGAAAGAAAAATATATAAGATACATATTTTATTAAACTAATTAAATTTTTATATGTACACACTTATAATTTAAAAGTTAAAACATAATTAAAAAAAAATCTATCCTCAGTCATACTTCCATCCACTCCTGATTCCTTCTCCCAGAGGAAACGACTTTCTTTTCTTTTCAGACTTTGTCTCCATATTTTAAATGATGTAATTTTATTGTTCTTTTAAAACATTTTTCGTTCAGATATCAAAATATTTAGCTAAAGAAATTAGCTTTTTTATATGCACCCACTCCCCCCCCATTTTTCTCTTTTCCCATCTTCTGAGTGTATTTCTGTCACAGTTGATTAAATCAATATTTAGTTTCTACATTATTATTACCTTTTAAATATGATTCTTGGCTGGGCAATTTATTGTGCTCATATTTTTTCTTGTCTTTTTAAAATTTTTCTTGTACCTATGACATTCATTCCCAAATATTCTGCCAGAGCTTCAATATCCTCTCCATATATTTAAACAGCATTTTTTTGTTTCTTTGTTTATTTTTCTTTTCTTTTTTTTTTCTTTTTGATATTTCTTAGAGACTCCATCCTTCTGCTCCAATTTACACTGGTTACTTTCTTTCTTTCTTTCTTTTTTTTTTTTTTAAAGATTTTATTTATTTATTTGACAGAGAGAGAGACAGCCAGCCAGAGAGGAAACACAGGTAGGGGGAGTGGGAGAGGAGGAAGCAGGCTCCCAGCAGAGCAGCCTGATGTGGGGCTTGATCCCAGGGCTCTGGGATCACGCCCTGAGCCGAAGGCAGACGCTTAACAGCTGAGCCACCCAGGCACCCCTACACTGGTTACTTTCTATCCTACTTCACAACTGGAGTCCTGAGATTTCCCTTCTTGACCATCCTGGGAATCCCCGTTACATTTTTCCTTTGTTGGATATTCTGTGTCCTGGATATGTTGTTATTTTTTTTTTTTTCTTGGTTTATCCTCTGCTGGAGCATATATCCTACAGGAGATTCTTGAGAAGGTTTATAACTTTACTAGTGCCTTCAATTTTTGAGGTGTTCTGAGGTTCATTTTCTTACTGGTTCCCCTTCCTTAACTTTTAGCTTTCTCTAATGGGAATGTCAGTTACTATCCAATCTTCTCCTTTCTAACCTCTAAAACTTTGTTACATCTCTTATCTGCTGTAATTTCTTATCCTATTTTGTTTATCCTTCTATGTCTATGCATATTTTATTCTTTTCCTGTCATTTTAGTGGGGCTTTAGGAGGGAATAGGTAACAGCATATTTGTTCAATATACCACATGAAACAGAGATCTCTCATCAAAGTTTTAGTTACCAAAATTCTAGAATGCCTAATACAATGTCTATAAGGTGAAGGGCAGAGGAAGCTCAGGAAAAAAAAAGTTATTTGAATGGCTAGTTGATGTATTAAATTGCTACTGCCAGATGGAGATTATGCATTTCTCACTGTTAAGTATATTATGGGCTTTTTTTTTTTTTTTTTTTTTTTGGCCTTTTCATTTTAAGCTTCACTAAACGAAATGGACACTAGGTGGCTCTATAAAAGCACATATATTCAGAACATTCCATTTGGTTCAAGAATTTGAAGGCATCATAAAATCTTTGATAACAAATGAAAATTAATTTTTTTTTAGTTATAAGAAAATGAATTTAAAACCACTATCAGCTATTAAGGAGTGAATTCAGAAATCTGTAAATTTTCTAAATGCCATTTGTTATCAATTAATACTTGTCAAATACCTGCCAAATGCCAGGTACTATGAGAAGTAATGGGGCTTTATGGATAAGTAAGATAGATAGGGCCTTGTCCATAGGGAATTTACTGGCAACAAAAATTCAGAAATGAAATAAATAATTGCAAATGATAAATTAAACAATTTCAAATATGCAAAGTTTTGTGCAAAAGTATAAGATGCTATTTGGAGTATATATCAGGTTACCTAACTTAGGCTGGGTCAAGAAAGGCTTTGCTGAGAATGTGAGGCTCAAGCTGAAGTCTGAAGGATGAATAGACTGTTAAAGCAGTCCGCTGACAAGATGTGTTTTCTAGGCGGAGGAATGGCATAATTAAGGCCCCAACGACAGGGGAGAGAACACAGAACATGGCCAAGCTGCCACTTTAGGAGCAGAAGTGGGCAGGGGGAGAGTGGGATAAGATGAAGCTGGTGAGATACACAGAGGAAAAATCATAAGGTCCTGGATTTCATATTGAGTCTAGGAGAGGCAAGAAGCCATGAAGTGTTTTAAGCACACTAATCATATGATTGAATTTACATTTTTAACAGATAATTCTTGTTACCCTGTGCAACATAATATGGATTCAATTTTGTAAAGTTTCCAACTTTTTTCAAGTTGTTCAAATCACTGGATTGATAATAGTCACCAAGAATAACTGAAATCAGTGTATAGGAGCAGTGGCTTTGAGGATCTAACCTAGAAGAATAGAAGTCCCCAAAATGAAACAATCAAAGGAAACTTTAAAAGAGAAATATGTATGAATGTATGAATATATATTGTATGCATGAGTATTATGAATGTATGAATATATAATGTATGTATATATATGTATATATGCAGAGAGAGAACCTTGGATAAATGGTCACAGTCAACATGACCAATATTATAATGATTTTATTTTTTTGCTGTTACTTTATCTTCCATTCATACTTGGTTTGGATTATATCATGAAGTGTGAAGGGACAGATACTAAGTTACAATGGCATAACTTTGCCTACTTTTGGTCATTTCTTTTATATTATGAGTAACCTAATATTGTCCTCTGCTGTGTGTTTGTATTAGTGTAGCCTTTATCCTTTGAGCCTTTGTGTGGTCTACTTGAGCAACCCAAGCATTAGGAACACATTATAGAATTTTCATAGAATTTTTAGAGTTGGAAATGATATTAGTGATCATATTTTTGTGCATGTCACACTGTTTTGTGGAATCTTAAGTAGTTCCTTTAGGTGTCTCAGGATCGCCTGGGAAGTAGATGAAGGTTCAAGCTGACAATGCTCTGCTCACCCTTCCCCTTTAACTAGAGATGCTCTGCTTATCTGTTGAACTTTGTGCAGTATTTTCTTTGAAGAGAGCTTCATGCTATTGCAAAGTGGGGAAAGCTCTGATCTTGTCCAAATACTTATCTTCATGGGTGGACACTGGGGACAAGGGTTTTAAATGGATTTTTCCAGGTACTAATGAAAGAAATAAGATTTCCCCTTAGATATCTAGTGCAAGAAAATCACTAATTTTATTCCCCACACAAATATGCTGGTGTGTAAATGAATTCATGTGGGTTGTTTTAAAGAAAAAGCTCAGCTATTTTAATAACAGAGGTCCCAGAGAAGACTGGAATTAAGAGTTATACAGTGGGCTCATGAAAGAAAGGAAAAAACATTGTACCAGTGTGTGCTAAAGGAGTTTTCTTTTTTAAATTTTACTGCTTTGTTTAGGTCTTTCATTAGGTATAATAGCATTTACCATAGTCTGTTACAGGTAAATGTATGTCCAGTAATTTTTTTTTCTGGTTATTTTTAGAAGTATTTAGAAAGAAGCTGCACAGAATTAGTAGAGAAGAAGTAGCAAAATATTTCTCAGTTAAGAATTGGCAAAAGAATTAATTAGTGCACTGTATCATTTTAAGTCACAATGTGAATATAAGGACATTGCTGCCATTTTCAGGACAGTAAGACATAAAGATTCAAATGCTGGAATAAGAGGACAAATACTCTTTGTTTTTTCTAGGAGAAAATGGATTTCTTTTTGGTAGTTTTAAGAGTTTGGTTAAGAGCACCATGAAATATCAGTGGAGACATCCTGTGAGTGGGAGTGATAATCACAGTATTTAACCACGATGGGATGTGGGGTTAAAACAATCAGAAAGGTTGCTGGCAATTGGGCTTCATTTAGTATTTATATGAGCAAGGTTTGGGGGATCTCCTGCCATGCCAGATATCCTTCGGTTATAGGGTACAGGATTGGCTAGGAGTAAGGGATGAGGAACTTAGGGTAGTAACCATTTACTAGTAGAATAAAAATATTTCAATGGACTGGTGTGTTCTGGCTGAGATTTAGCCCTTGTTATGGGAATAGTTTCTTTGAAAACTGCTGTGCTGGAAATTTATCTGGATCTACCATATTTGTTTCTTAAACCTCTCCACTTAGCCATTTGTGAATTCATGGATTTGCCCTTCAGATTCAGATGTCACCCTGACTCATGAGCTCATCTTTGCCTCTCCCCACATCTACTGATCTTTGAGGATTTGGTGGATCAACTGTCTCTGCTATTCCTGGTGACTAACCTCAGTTTATTGATTGTTGATTTTTTTTTAGATTTTATTTATTTATTTGAGAGAGAGAATGAGGGGGGGGAGAGAGCACGAGAAGGGGGAAGGTCAGAGGGAGAAGCAGACTCCCCACTGAGCAGGGAGCCCCATGCAGGACTCGATCCTAGGAGTCCAGGATCATGACCTGAGCTGAAGGTAGACTCTTAACCAACTGAGCCACTCAGGTGCCCCTGATTTTGCTATAATTTTGACAGTTCAAAGGATGCTATTACATTATTCAATGTAAGATGAAGAAAATATAGAGAGGACATAGGGACCTTTGAAAGTTGAAAGATGCAATTAGTGCAAGTAATTCAGATGCAATTAATATTTATGCTTCGGTAAAATACTTAAGTGATTTGGGAGACAGTAAGTAGTCATAAATTTAGGCATTTCTAAGAAAAAGATTCGCTAAACCTCCTGAGTTAAATAAAACTTTAATTAATGATTATTTAATTAATTTAAGGGTACTCGAAACTATATTTAGTTATGGGATTATTTTCAGCCTTGCTTTGATGAAACACTTCCTGACTTAACCTGATCATAAAAATCATATATGGTGCTTATTAAAAAATATTTATTTCCAGGCCCCTTTCCATACCTGCTCAATGAAATTTTCCAGGGGAGGACCTGGAAATGTGAATGTTAAAAAGTACCCCCAATTAAATCTTATGAATAAATAATTTGGGAGATACCAAATCTACTTTGCAGATCATATCGTTTTAAGTCAATGTTGAAGAACAATCAGAATATTTAGTAGGATATTATTATTATTATTATGAAGAGGATGCTGTATTTTGTCAAATGCTTTTTCTGCATGAATTGAGAGGATCATATGGTTCTTGACTCTTTTCTTGTTGATATAATCTATCACATGGATCGATTTGAGAATGTTGAACCACCCTTGCATCCCAGGGATGAATCCCACTTGGTCATGATGGATAATCCTTTTAATGTACTGTTGGATCCTATTAGCTAGGATCTTGTTGAGAATTTTGGCATCCATATTCATCAGGGATATCCCCTCCTTCTTGATGGGGACTTTGC
This sequence comes from Ursus maritimus, assembly GCF_017311325.1. Taxonomy (NCBI): domain Eukaryota; kingdom Metazoa; phylum Chordata; class Mammalia; order Carnivora; family Ursidae; genus Ursus; species Ursus maritimus. Next base: position 32,635,977 of record NW_024427107.1, on the reverse strand, counting down.
CTGGTTTGGGGATCAAGGTAATACTGGCCTCATAGAATGAGTTTGGTAGTTTTCCTTCTGTTTCTATTTTTTGAAACAGCTTCAGGAGAATAGGTGTTATTTCTTCTTCGAATGTTAGGTAGAATTCCCTGGGGAATCCGTCAGGCCCTGGACTCTTGTTTTTGGGGAGGTTTTTGATCACTGCTTCAATCTCTTCATAATTGATCAGTCTGTTTAGATAATCAGTTTCTTCCTGTTTCAGTCTTGGTAGTTTATAGGTTTCCAGGAAGGCATCCATTCCTTCCAGGTTGTTTAATTTTTTGGCATATAGTTGTTGATAGTAGTTTCTAATGATTCTTCCTATTTCCATGGTGTTGGTCATGATCTCTCTCCTTTTGTTCATAACTTTATTAATGTGAGTCCTTTCTCTATTCTTTAGAATAAGTTTGGCCAGTGGCTTATTGATCTTATTTATTCTTTCAAAGAACCAGCTTCTGGTTTTGTTGATCTGCTCTACTGTGCTCCTGGTTTCTAATTCATTGATCTCTGCTCTAATTTTGGTTAACTGCCTTCTCGTGTGTGGGTTATGCCTGTTCTTCTGTTCCAGCTCCAGCTTCTTGAGGTGAGAATATAAAATCTGCATTTTAAATTTTTCTATTCTTTTGAGTGAGGCTTGGATGACTATGTATTTTCCCCTTAGGACTGCCTTTGTAGTTTCCCATAGGTTTTGGACCGTTGTGTTTTCATTCTCGTTGGTCTCCATAAATTGTTTAAATTGATTTTTAATTTCCTGGTTTATCGAATCATTCTTGAGCAGGATGGTTCTTAGTTTTCAAGTGTTTGAGTTTCTTCCAAATTTTTCCTTGTGACTGAGTTCCAATTTCAAAGCATTGTGGTCTGAGAATATGCAGGGAATAATCTCAGTCTTTTGGTATCAGTTGCGGCCTGTTTTGTGACCCAGTATATGGTCTATTCTGGAGAAAGTTCCATGTGCATTTGAAAAGAATGAATATTCTGTTGTTCTGGGGTGTAGTGTTCTGTATGTATCTATGAGGTCCATCTGGTCTAGTATGTCATTCAAAGCTCTTGTTTCTTTGTTGATTTTCTGCTTAGGTGATCTGTCTATTGCTGATAGTGGAGTGTTGAGGTCCCCTACTATTTACGTATTTTTATCTTTATGTCTCTTTAATCTGGTTAAGAGTTGGCTTGTGTATCTTGCTGCTCCCCTGTTGGGGGTGTAGATATTTATAATCGTCATATCCACTTGTTGGCTACATCCTTTAAGAATAATATAGTGTCCTTCTGTATCTCTAACTACAGTCTTTAGTTTAAAATCTAATCTGTCTGATATGAGAATTGGTCCTCCAGCTTTCTTT
>NW_024427107.1:32631948-32634612 GCF_017311325.1 Ursus maritimus | reverse complement strand
ATGGATAATCCTTTTAATGTACTGTTGGATCCTATTAGCTAGGATCTTGTTGAGAATTTTGGCATCCATATTCATCAGGGATATCCCCTCCTTCTTGATGGGGACTTTGCCTGGTTTGGGGATCAAGGTAATACTGGCCTCATAGAATGAGTTTGGTAGTTTTCCTTCTGTTTCTATTTTTTGAAACAGCTTCAGGAGAATAGGTGTTATTTCTTCTTCGAATGTTAGGTAGAATTCCCTGGGGAATCCGTCAGGCCCTGGACTCTTGTTTTTGGGGAGGTTTTTGATCACTGCTTCAATCTCTTCATAATTGATCAGTCTGTTTAGATAATCAGTTTCTTCCTGTTTCAGTCTTGGTAGTTTATAGGTTTCCAGGAAGGCATCCATTCCTTCCAGGTTGTTTAATTTTTTGGCATATAGTTGTTGATAGTAGTTTCTAATGATTCTTCCTATTTCCATGGTGTTGGTCATGATCTCTCTCCTTTTGTTCATAACTTTATTAATGTGAGTCCTTTCTCTATTCTTTAGAATAAGTTTGGCCAGTGGCTTATTGATCTTATTTATTCTTTCAAAGAACCAGCTTCTGGTTTTGTTGATCTGCTCTACTGTGCTCCTGGTTTCTAATTCATTGATCTCTGCTCTAATTTTGGTTAACTGCCTTCTCGTGTGTGGGTTATGCCTGTTCTTCTGTTCCAGCTCCAGCTTCTTGAGGTGAGAATATAAAATCTGCATTTTAAATTTTTCTATTCTTTTGAGTGAGGCTTGGATGACTATGTATTTTCCCCTTAGGACTGCCTTTGTAGTTTCCCATAGGTTTTGGACCGTTGTGTTTTCATTCTCGTTGGTCTCCATAAATTGTTTAAATTGATTTTTAATTTCCTGGTTTATCGAATCATTCTTGAGCAGGATGGTTCTTAGTTTTCAAGTGTTTGAGTTTCTTCCAAATTTTTCCTTGTGACTGAGTTCCAATTTCAAAGCATTGTGGTCTGAGAATATGCAGGGAATAATCTCAGTCTTTTGGTATCAGTTGCGGCCTGTTTTGTGACCCAGTATATGGTCTATTCTGGAGAAAGTTCCATGTGCATTTGAAAAGAATGAATATTCTGTTGTTCTGGGGTGTAGTGTTCTGTATGTATCTATGAGGTCCATCTGGTCTAGTATGTCATTCAAAGCTCTTGTTTCTTTGTTGATTTTCTGCTTAGGTGATCTGTCTATTGCTGATAGTGGAGTGTTGAGGTCCCCTACTATTTACGTATTTTTATCTTTATGTCTCTTTAATCTGGTTAAGAGTTGGCTTGTGTATCTTGCTGCTCCCCTGTTGGGGGTGTAGATATTTATAATCGTCATATCCACTTGTTGGCTACATCCTTTAAGAATAATATAGTGTCCTTCTGTATCTCTAACTACAGTCTTTAGTTTAAAATCTAATCTGTCTGATATGAGAATTGGTCCTCCAGCTTTCTTTAGAGGTCCCTTGGCATGAAAAAATGGTTTTCCATCCCTTCACTTTCAGTCTGAATGTATCTTTAGTTTCAAGATGAGTCTCTTGTAGACAGCAAATGGTTGGGTCATGTCTTTTTATCCAATCTGCAACCCTGTGCCATTTATGGGAGCATTTAGGCCATTCACATTGAGATTGATTATTGAGAGATATGATTTTAATGATGTCATGTTGCCTGTAAAGTCTTCGTTTCTATAGATTGTAACTTTCTGTTCTGTATCACTCTTGGGGCCTTTTTACTTTTATAGAACCCCCCTTAATATCTCCTGTAGGGCTGATTTCGTGGTTATGAATTTGGTCAGTGTTTGGGCGATCTTGGAGGTCCTTATCTCTCCATCAATTCTGAATGACAGCCTTGCTGGATAAAGGATCCTTGGGTGCATGTTTTTCTCAGATAGAGCTTTAAAAATATGCTGCCAACCCTTCCTCTCATTCCAGGTCTGTGTAGACAGGTCTGACGTTATTCTGATATTTTTGCCTCCGTACGTGAGAAATTTCTTTGCCCTGTCTGCTTTCAACACTGTATCCTTGGATCTAATATTTGCGAATTGCGCTATGACGTGACGTGGCGTAGGTTTGTCATGGTTGAACTTGGGAGGGATCCTCTCTGCCTCTTGGACACGAATGCTTGTTTCCTTTGCTAGATTAGGGAAGTTTTCAGCTACAGTTTGTTCAAATATCTCTTTTAGACCTCTGTCTTTCTCCACCCCCTCAGGGATGCCAATGATTCTGACATTGGAACGTTTCATTGAGTCAGTAATCTCCCGTATTCTACATTCTTGAGATTGGGTTTTTTTGAGCCAAGTTTCTGTTTTAACTTTCTCTTCTACCATCCCATCCTCCATTTCACTAATTCGTTCTTCTGCCTCATTTACCCTGGCTGTCAGAGCATAGTTTAGACTGCATTTGATTCATAGCATTTTTAATTTCTGCCAGATTCGCACTCATTTCTGACCTTAGAGATTCTATATTCTCGTTAATATTTTAACATTTTTTTCAAGTCTACACATCATCTTGACCATTGTTACTCTGAACTCCATTTCTGATAATTTGGTTATATCCATATCCATCAGTTCTGTGGCAGAGGCCACAGACTCATTATCTTTTCTTTGCTGGGGGGGATTTCTCCTTCTCGTCATTCTGATGAGGAGAGGTTGCGGGGT